>NW_028261381.1:95399340-95539340 GCF_051295495.1 Thamnophis sirtalis
CACTCTCTGTCTTCCACTCTCTCTTCCTCCCACACTTGGGCATACCAGGGGTTGTGACTTTAAGTATATACTTCCCACCCTGGCTGGCTGATAAAAGGAGTCGTTCTCTGTAGCTCAAATGGTTAATTCCCCGCCTGGGAGGCAATAGAGCACAGGTTCGAATCCCAGTAAGCATATGGCTAGCTGATGAGAGCTAAATAGCTTGAAATAGATCTATACTAGTCTTCCTTTATTTATTTATCAGCACAAATAAAAACACAAATATAACAAAGGCAACAGTAAAAATATTGGGTTTCTGTCTGGATGGACTCTTGTGACGAGCCTAATGACAGAGAGTGGAAGTGTGACCTTCCTCCCACACTTGGGCATACCAGGGGTTGTGACTTTAAGTATATACCTCCCACCCTGGCTGGCTGATAAAAGGAGTCGTTCTCTGTAGCTCAAATGGTTAACTCCCCGCCTGGGAGGCAATAGAGCACAGGTTCGAATCCCAGTAAGGATATGGCTAGCTGATGAGAGCTAAATAGCTTGAAATAGATCTATACTAGTCTTCCTTTATTTATTTATCAGCACAAATAAAAACACAAATATAACAAAGGCAACAGTAAAAATATTGGGTTTCTGTCTGGATGGACTCTTGTGACGAGCCTAATGACAGAGAGTGGAAGTGTGACCTTCCTCCCACACTTGGGCATACCAGGGGTTGTGACTTTAAGTATATATATATATATATATATATATATATATATATATATATATATATATATATATATATATATATATATATATATATATATATATATATATATATATATATATATATATATATATATATATATATATATATATATATATATATATATATATATATATGTCACAAAAGTCACAACCCCTGGTATGCCCCAATTATAGGAGGAAGCTAACTGCTTCCATTCTCTGTCTATCGGCTTATCACAAGAGACCATCCAGACAGAAAGCCCAATATTTTACTGTTGCCTTTGTTACATTTGTGTAGTATTTGTGCTGTTTGTGTTATTTATCAGCACAAATACTACATATACATACATACATACATACATACATACATACATACATATGGTGGGCAAGGATAGTTGATGCGCAATATACATTGCACTGCTTATTGCAAAGCCTCTCAGCTATCAAACGACAACCCGGCCTTCACGTGGTGCCCCCCGTTCCCACCAATCGGGCTCTGTCGACCCTTGGGACTGGCGTCCCCTTGGGTATATCCAGCTGAAACAGCTTCCATGGATCACCGTATCCATTCCAAACAGCCTGGTCCGACCTGGAAACGGCCAAAAGGAGGTGTTTGTCTAACCACTCTGTGTCACTTCAAACGGAAAGCCGAAGATGTGGTCATGTGCCCATTCAATCTTAGCCAAAAATCATATGATAGCGACTGGCTGCACCACCTGACAACCCTAGCCCAGGACTGAAGGCAGTGGCGTCAAATTTCCATGGAAGTCGCCTATACCCACGATGGGTGAAGAGGCGTCAAGTCAAGTCATATATATATATATTTAAAGTCATATATATATTACGGTCACACTGAAGCTACTGATGGTATAAGTTTGATATTTTAATGAAGACTGTTCTTGTTATGCTCTCCTTTAGCCTTAGAATGTGGGTTTGTTTCATAGTCCTGAGCCAAGTTTTCATTTTTTGTAAGTTATGTTCATTCCCCCCACCTTTTTGAGACTGATTCAGTGCAACCTTAGCATTCATCAGTGATTTCCTCTCAAAACGATGGAAATGGAAACACCAACAATTCTTAGCTAATAATAGAAATAACATTGTTTTAAGAGTTCCAATTTTAAAAGAAATGTATTAATAGGTTTTTCATCTGTGTCAGTGCTTTTATTTCAAAGGTTCTGATTTATTGTTTAATGTACTGTATGACTCACAGGAAAAGTATTAATCTTTTCAAAATCTTGAGGATTAGAACAAAATCATGTATTTGTGCAAAATCTCCAAAGCCAAACCTGAAACCTAAACTCATTTGGGACATACTTTTATGGGCAGTAAGAAATAAAGCTTTGAAGAAACTGTTTCTGCATAAATGAGCATATAAATCCTGCTTTTAAATTCCAAGCCCAATAATGAACTGTTCTTTCTATTTGAAGAAAAAAGTACTGTGATTTGTTAATACACAGTGCAAAAACCATGAACGGCAAGTGAAAATTTGATGGCACTTGTGAAAATGAGGTCCCACAGAGTGTTAGGCACAATCAAAATTGTAGCAACTGGAATGAGATCTTGCTACAAATTTTCTTCTATGGCTTTAAACTGTGAAGGCATGCAAAGAAGATGGAAAAGGAAGAAGGGAGTAGTAATGGGGTGTGTGTTGCTTCTCTGTGTGTCTCTCTCTTTGTGTATGTGTCAGTATGTATGTAGGGTGTCTCTGTATATCTGTATTTATGACCAGAAGAGATTTTTAAATATAAACCCAAACTTCATAAAGTGAGTGAGTGCCACTTACTTTTCAGTTTTTTCCATGGGAAAGCTGTCAAGCAGACGAGATGGCCTATGTCTGGAGAACAACTGTTAATCACAACTCAATAGCCCAGCAGGATTTTCTTCTCCTCCTCCTCCTCCTCCTCCTCCTCCTCCTCCTCCTCCTCCTCCTCCTCCTCCTCCTCCTCCTCCTCCTCCTCCTCCTCCTCCCCCTCCTCCTCTTAAAAAACACTGTCTTCTTCTTCTAGTCATGCTGAATGAATCTAGTGTATTTATATATTGCCAGTTGTGAGGACACAACTTAGCCATTTTCACTTCTGCCTTGAGAAAGATTATTATTGATCATACTATTCATTTGTTTTGTTCATATCAATATAATTTTCAGTGGATTGTACATATGCACAAGTGCTTTTCATATAATAAATCCAACACCTACTTGATACGGTGTCTGATAGGAAATAGTGGAGCACCGATGCTTCTATGACATTGGCAAGTCTAAAAACTAGAAAAGGAAGGAAGGATGGAAGGAAGGAAGGAAGGAAAGAAAGATTATCCACTCTAGATATAAAAGTTTCCACTTATCATCTGCCAAGGCATGAGTGACAATCTAGATTTGTACTTAAATCACTTTTCTGATTTATATATAATCCTAGAAGACCTGGACATACTGTAGGTCCAAGACCAAAGTAGGAAGGAAGGGAGAAGAAGAGCTGTGCAGTCCTTGGTCTAATAAATCACAATTAGTTTTCTTCATCAAAGCTCAAAAGTCATATGTTGCCATTTTGTAAATCAGTGTCTCTCAAACCCATACTTATCTAGCTAGATAAAATTATTACACTTATGTCTAGGGAGTTTTGGGAAGACAGGCAATATTTGAATGAGGCTGAAATGAATTGGAGGAAGTATCCAGAACCTATTAGGATAACATCAAGTGTACAAGAAGCATGTGTTAAACCTGGGATGGGGACTGGATGGGGGCAGGAAGAGATTTAGACTGGCTTCTTCCCCCAGCTCCCTGAGGTATAAGAGGGAAGGAAAAGAAAACATAGGCAGATTTGCAAGATTTTGTTATTTTTGCTTGTTTTAATAAAGTACAGTTCTGGTCATCTTGTGTAATAATTTTCCAGAATTACCTATTTTGTAGGGCTGATACTAGTGTACTAATATCTAACTTATAAAGAACCATGGTAGCGCAGTGGTTAGAATGCAGTATTGCAGGTTAATTCTGCCGACTGCTAGTAGTTTGATTCTCACCATCTCAAGTTTGACTCAGTCTTCCATCCTTCCGAGGTCAATAAAATGAGGACCCAGATTGTTTGGAGGGGGCAATATGCTGATTCTGTAAACTACTTAGAGAGGGCTGTAAAGCACTGTGAAGTGGTATATAAGTCTAAATGCTATTGCTATTGCTAACTTCTAACAGGCCCCTGATCAATAGACATGAGGAGGTGCTGTATTCCTGCATCCAAGTTTGCAATGAATTCAATATATGCTTTCCTCTTGACTTTCTACAAAGGAATTTTGTAAGAATAGGAATGAGCCTAAAGTTACAAACTCAAATGTAAGCCTATTTGTTGAAATCCTGTCATATCCGTTACAATGATGATAATAGTTTTCATCAGGCATTCAGCATACAAAATGATTGTTATGTAAGCATTTTGGATAATCTTTCTACATACATGTTGGCTTGAGCCATATGTATGGAGAGCAGATTCTATCCTATGCAGATATAGTTGTATGTGTGTAGACATCCTCCCTGTTTTTATAGAAGGAGTTAATTTCATTTTAATGGTTTGGGAGGATGGGACAAGACTTAACTGGACTGTCCATGTGGCAAGTATTCTGATTTCTGTAATGCTTAAAATCAGCATGCAATCTTGGTTTATTATTAGATAATTGTGAATATATATTCAGTTATGAATAGTCAAGTTTCAAAGTAATTTTGTAGACCTGCTGAATTTCTTTCTGAACTTAAAGTTGGTGGAAATAAAATGCCATAATCTGGCTAAATCTGATTGATTTCAAATCTGGTTTTTTCTTGTGGGTGGGCATCTATTTTATGTGTATTTAATTTCATGAGCTAAAATGTACATTTATTATTATATGTGCAACAATAAAGTAGAATATTGAAAATTGTCTTTAAAAAACCCAAACAATAGTGGCACAAAAATATCTACACACACACACACATTTATATATACTGTATTTACTTATACTTACACATGTACACACACTCTAACACAGAAATGCCTTCTTTTGTGCACAAACTGCTTTTAAAACTATATGAAGGAGACCTCACGGGTCTCAAATTTGTTTTATAAGAGTGAAAATCAATAAGACTGCTTTAGTGAATACCTTTCTTAGGAAGATTCAACAGTGTTGCTTCCTGCGTATCTACAAAGAGATTCACAAAAGCTATCTGCTTTTTTTCAGTAAGAAATTGTTAACATATCCTGTCACCTTCTTTACACTGAACATATAAACTTTGTTGCTTATGTAGGCTGCATGTTAACTAATGACCATGTTTAACTGCTTGTGCCAACCAATCAAAGTACTTCTGATTCAAAGATTTGGCCACAAAATAAGGACCTAGGCTGAGATCAGAAACACCCTACAAAAATCAGTTAGAATTTTTTGCCACGGTGTTTATCATCTCAGCCAAGGTCCTCATTTTGTGCCAAATTGGTCCTCTGATTTGGACCATCTTTATAGCACTGAGCAGCACTGCTGACTATGGTGCCATATTGGAGGGTTTGCTCTTAAAGCTTGTTTACTTGGGAGATCTTCCAGTTCAGTGAATGGGCTGTCAGGAGAAGATGGGACCAGTTCTTGGAATGCTACATGCAGAAACTCATCTACATTATGAATCTTAGTATTTTTGTCTGCATCCTGGAGTCCTGCTCTAGGCTGGGGTTGTGCAATTTCTGCTATTTTTTTTAATAAAAAACATTTTGTGGTAATTTTGATATTGTTAGTTTTTGGTTATCAAAGATCATGTTTGTTTCATTATGTATATTTTATTTATTTACGTAGCCATTCATCTCACATATGTAATTCATATACAGTAGAAGGTTGCTATACTTTCAGTGTCTTTTTGAAACAGGACGCCAATAACTGTATACATTCTAACTGTGTAAGCACATCAAAGGACTTAAATAATTGCACACAGTTTATTTTAGATCTTTCTGCAATAATTCCTAGCATTTCACTTGTCCACTTCTTTGCTACAATAGAGTATGGTATACTGTGATCTTAGCTGCCATGGGGAAAGGAACATTTTCTTTTCTTTAATTGCTAACTAATTAAAAAAAATCAGAAGTAAAGAATAAGAATTATCAGTACTTCATTTAAGGGAAATAAGAAGTACATATCGCATTGCAATTAGTGCTTCCTAGATTATTTTTACTTAGAGAGAAGCATTTGCCAACTAGCCCATCCTTGTAACCCTTAATGCTCTTTGAAGATGGTTGTTTGCTTGTAGATGTTTTATTACTGACTAGGTGGCTTAGTGGCTAAGATGCTGAGCTTGTTGGTAAGAAAGTTGGCAGTTCAGCGGTTTGAATCTCTAGTGCCATATAACGGAGTGAGTTCCTGTCCCAGCTTCTGCCATCCTAGCAGTTCAAAAGCCTGTAAAAATTCAAGTAGAAAAGAAGGAACCAACTTTGATGGGAAGGTAACAGCGTTCCATGCAGGTTCGACATTTGTCATGCCAGCCACATGACTATGGAGACATCTTCGGACAGCACTGGCTCTTCGGTTTTGATGAGTACCACCCCCTAGAGTTGGGAACAGCATATGTGCAAGGGGAACCTTTACCTTTACCTAACATCATCATTGCCAGTGAGATTGGGATTTGCTCCTTGTTTATATACAAGAAGGCAATCTTGCCCAGTCAATATTGCTGGGAGCGTGGTTTTCTCCTTGGTAGATCTTTGATTAGGGTATTGTAATAATGTTATATAAATTGGTGGTATGACTACCATGTACACTGCCATACTTGAAAAAGAGTCGAGAAGAATTGCAGATGGGCTTAACAATCTTTTTTACAAGAAAATACTAGAACGTTTGGGATTTCTTAGAAAAAAAATGATTGAATAGGGTCATGATTTAAATGTATAAAATGAAGCATCCAATGAAACTAATTGAGAGAAATTCTAAAGCAGACAAAACTAGAGGTGTGCTGAGTTTGGCATCTGAAAACCAAACTCTATAGTACAAGGTCAATACAAGTAATTATCTTTCTCTATTCTGCATTGGTTAAGGGGACGTAGTGGCTCAGTGGCTAAGATGCTGAGTTTGTCTATCAGAAAGGTCAGCAGTTTAGCAGTTCAAATCCCTAGCGCCACATAAACGGAGTGAGCTCCTGTTACTTGTCCCAGCTTCTGCCGACCTAGCAGTTTGAAAGCATGTATCAATGCAAGTAGAAAAATAGGAATCACCTTTGGTGAGAAGGTAGCAGCATTCTGTGCACCTTTGACATTTAGTCATGTTGGCCACATGGCCATGGAGACATCTTAGGACAGCGCTGGCTCTTCGGTTTTGAAACAGAGATGAGCACCACCCCTTAGAGTCAGGAACCACTAGCACATATGTGCATGGGGAACCTTTACCTATTCTGCATTGGTTATACTGCACCAAGACTACTTCATTCAGTTCTGGGAACTATCTTTTAAGAAGCACATTGACAGAAGAGAATGTGTTCAAAGGAGAGCAGCCAAGTTGGTAAGGAATATTAAGAGGGGAAAAAAACTTAAATTAATAGTTGGAAGCATTGGTTCTATGTACCCCGGAGAACAGAAGAATGAGGAGATATACAATAGAACTGGTTTGAATTTTCCAAGAAATAATTCTGAAGGTGAAATTCCAATATCTGTCTGCACTCTAGCTGCACTTAATCAGAAATCCAATTGGTAGCAATCCATCTTTTTTTAAAAAAAAATCCTTCTTTTTTTTAGTAATAGACCAAGATATAAGATGATCTGCTTCACTGATCAAAATATAGCTCAGTTTTTTTTATTTCCAACAATGCATTATTTTGAAATCATAGCCTATATTTATAAGGAACAGAAAACAAAGTATCTTTTTGCATTTTTATGATTGTAAAGGAGACAAATTACAGTTTTGACTATTATGTGACACAAATTTTTCCTTTTCTTGAAGAAGGATCTCTTGTTCAGTAACATGAAGCAAATGTATGTGGATCACTTCTCTTTCTGACACTGAGGCTGTGTCCATAGCCATGACCCCTGATGGCACAGTGGTTAGAGTGCAGTACTGCAGGCTACTTCTGCTGATCACCGTCTGCCAGCAGTTTGACAGATTAAATCTCCCCAGGCTCAAGGTTGAGTCAGCCTTCCATCCTCCCGAGGTGGGTAAAATGAGGACCCAGATTGTTGGGGGCAATAGGCTGACTTTGTAAACCACTTAGAGAGGGCTGTAAAAGCACTATGAAGTGGCATATAAGTCTAAGTGATATTGCTATTATCTAGGTCACTGTTTCTCAACCGTTGCAACTTTAGGCTACGTGAGCTACAACTCCCAGAATCCACCCACATATTCATAAAGTTATAAAGGTTTAGAAACACTTGTCTATAACTCCGTGTTATCCAAAACAGAAAAGCTGATATTCAATGGGAAGAGAGACTGATTTATAGGTCTGACACTGCAGCAATAGCTTGAAGATAAGGGGCTGCCCATTTTCATCTGAAATCACATTCCTTCCAAACCTGCTAATTCTGGTGTATAATTATGAGCAAATTCTCCATATCATAGCTGGGATCGGGCTCAGGAAATGAAGCTAGTTTCCCAAACCTTAGAGAATTATTGGGTCAGTGCCAGGGGTGGGTTTCAACCAGTTCGCGGCGGTCCCCGCGAACTGGTTGGTCGGCGAACCCGGAAGTAAGTAACTTCCGGAAACGGCGAAGGGCGCACCCGCTCGCCCGTGCTCCTTACCCGGTTTTGATGAGTTCTGCGCTTCCACGCATGCGCAGGACGCATACAGTGCCTCCGCGATCCTCCAGAAGCAGCTGGAGCATCGCACAGATGCTAGTACGCATGCGTGCACTGCACGCGTCTACGAGGATGCCACCGGCCCCGTTCCAACCGAACCGGTTGGAACGGGGCGAGAAACCCACCCCTGGTCAGTGTGGAGCTGAATGAAATTATTTTGCTTCCCTGCAATTTTCCTCCTTAGGAGTTTACCTGTTGTTCACTGCACCAATGTACTCACCTTTCCCTCCAGTCATTCATTTCTCAACCTTGCTGTTCCAGGGAAACCACAAGTAGGAGAACAATGAGGTCTTTTTTCTCCTCTACTTTGAAAGGTTCTTGGCTTGATGTGGACACCAGGTATACTGGCAAGTGTTGTTTTCCCAGCATTACTGATAGTTGCTACTGTCTTCATCCCTTTCTGTCAGATTGTGTCTGGTTTCAGCTCAAAAGTTATAGTGACTTTTAAGTTATGAGTGCAATATTCTAGGTGTGTTGGCTTTTCCATTCCCCTTTGGCTTGAAGCCACAGTGGGGAAAAGTCCTGAAGTAGTGAATATGCCAAAAACCCATCAACTGAACTTAAGACACTATATTATGAATTGTAATTGTGTGTGGAAGTTACCCTGGGAGACAGAAGGAACAGTTGCAAACCAGACAATACCCAGACAAGCAGCACCTGAGTCAGCAAATGGAATAGGGCAGTGATGGCGAACCTATTGCACATATGCCACAAGTGGCACGCAGAGCCCTCTCTGCAGTCTCCTGAGCCGTTGCCTAGCTGAGCTCCACCATGCATATGTACTGCTTCCTGCCAGCCAGTTGATTTTGGGGTCTCTGCCATGCATACACAGGCGGCAGGGCACATGTGGGAGACACACGTACATGTGCAGGATGCTTGGGGGGAGCATGAGTGTGTGTGGTCCTCCTCCGTGCCAGTTTTTGCTCTCAGGAGACTGCAGGGAGGCCTACTAGGCCCAAAATGGGGTGCAGGAAGGATCGTGCATGCATTGCATTATGGGTGCGGGGGGCGCGCTTTCGGCATGCAATGACAAAAAGTTTAGCCATCACTGGAATAGGGGCATGGGCCAATGGCAAACATCTTAGAACTCTTCCTAGTTCCTTGGACTGTAAAGGCAAGAGAGGAGAGGTGCGCTTTCAGACTAGATTCTGTTACTGTCACCTTACAATAAAGTTAGAGCTTGTATGTTGGTGTGTTTCTTCTCTGAACTGCTTTTCAGGGTTGACTTGACATCAATCCTGCAGGTCTGAAAACATAGCTCTTCACTCTTACCGTTACTGTCCAATATGTTTTCTTGAAGCCACAGCCCCTTCAAACTAGCTACCATTTTCATGGAAATAGCACCAACTGGTTGTTCCTCTTTATTTCATCGCGGCAAGAAGAACATCACTCTTGCCTTGAATAATTTCTGTGGACTTTTCAAACTCACGTCATCACAACCTGCACTGTTCGATGACGATGACAACTCTTCTAATTCATCTCAAGGAGAACAATCCACAAGAGGAATGCCATTTCCTATCAGGCATTTCTTCACATCTTCTTCCATAGAACACTTCAGAACTGAAACACAGGATTCTTTCCTACAGTATGGCATTTGACATTCGGTTCACATGTCAATGAAAACCTTTTCATGTTCTGTGGATGTTTATCTGAGAACTATATAAATTTCACTTCCAACAAGATTATTTTTCCAGGAGGTAACCTGTCAAGCTATTAACAGGGAAGCTGATAGACAGTCTCCTTTGCATGGCATTGGATACAGCTAAATCTCCCATTTGCCTGCCATTTGTCACCCCTGGGATTTCATTGACTCAAACCTGTCAAGCAATTTAACATGCTGTATATGACCCATTTAGATCATAATACATTTATCACCTGGCTTGGATCAAAGCACAGCGCAGCTTCAAAGGCATCAGCTCAACTATGATTCTAGGAACTGACTTTATCTGTTCTTTATGATACATCTTTTGCTTTTATAGTCGGCACTCTTTTCTTTTTAGGAAATTATATAGCATCTAAGCTTCCTCCTGATTTCTTTCCTTGTTGGCAAGTCATAGCACAAAAACTAGTCATATTTTTATATTTACCTATTATCAATCACTTTTGCTTTCAAAGACCATTCAAATGTAGAATGTAAACTGCTGATTGTTAGTCAGTGTTTGCCTGTTATGCTGCTAACTTAACATAGACAAACAAAAGCCCCTATCTTTATTCTTCCATTGAGTTTTTTTTGTGACTTTACTTCAATTCTACAACAAATAACAAATTATCATATCTGTGTGATGTATGTATGTATGTATGTATTATGTATGTATGTATGTATGTACTGTATGTATATATTATCCTAAAAATATGACTTCCAGGTGTAATTATAAAAGAAACAGGAATGGGAGCATCGATTAATATGCCTGTTGTAAAAACAACAAAACTAATTACAGGTGGAAGATGGGTGGATGGGCCTATCATGCGTGTAATGGCCAAATTGATTAACATTATATAAAGGCAGGTATCTCTTTAATGGTTTTTACACTCTGACAATGTTAGCAGTGGCTAATGAAAGCTAAGTGAGCAACATATTTTAAAGTTCTGGAGATCGCAATGTATGTATGTATGTATACATACATACATACATACATACATACATACATACATACATGGATAACTCTCAAAAGCTTCCATGGACCGAATGGACAGAATTCCTTCAACTTCAAAACAGTAGAGAGAAATAGTTTTTATACAAAGTGGAAAAATGGCCTCTAATATTTAGACCCTAGTCTAAATATGAACCTGGACAAACTCATATCTCTGATCGCCACAAGCGTTCCTTATACATTTATTGGTAAATGCATTAATAATCAAAGGAAACATCACACAGTTTTGTTTTACACTTTGCTCAATGTTCACTAAGCATTCCATTTATTCTTATGCATGATCCGCTTCCATCATGTACTGCTACTAACACATTCAGCAACCTATCTTTAACTCTATATTCACATAAAAAATCCATAATTCCACCTTATTCATTTTATCATACACTTCTCTAAATCAATAAATATATAACAGTTTATCTTTCACTTGCATTTATTTTTTTCTCCCGAGTCATCTGTGATATTACCAAAAGTTTATATTTTACCATCTTTGAATCCTTCATTTTTGACTTGATTTAATTCAGTAACAAGAAAATACAACTATAATCTGAATACTATTAACTGAATGAAATATACGTACATCCTGAATCCTAGTTTCCGAGGTCAGGTTTTATTTTTTAGACTTTAGTAGGGGCAATTATTTTAGATAACTCAGCAGAGATTGCATTGCTAACATTGTATTACTATGGCATTATGGTATTTAAAACATTACCAACTGTTACTTATTTATGAATAACTAACTGATAAGATTGTTAGAAAGAATACACCCTTCCTTATTCATGATATGGATGCAAATATTTTTATAGAAAAAAGAAATCTGTTAATGTGTGTTAGTCATCTTATGTGTTGCCATGGCTGTGTTTTATTTAGTTTTGAAGCAGAAGTTCAAGAGTTTACGATTTGAAGTGAAAGCCAAACACTTAATTTTAATGGAAAAAAAAATTTCCCCCAAGAATGCATCTTAAGTGCATACCTAGGAAATACAGCAGAATTATCACTATTCTGTATAATGAAATTTCCCTGATTTTGAGCATATATTATCTTATCATAAAATTGCCACTTCTAATTCACAAACACAGCAAGTGGAGAAAGCATGACTTTGAAGAAGATATGACGAGAGAGTTCCCGCAACCACTGATAATTTCTATGTAGACTGGACGAGCCAGTGGTGGAAAAATACCAGGAGAAGAGTGTGAAAGTGGAACTACTTAAGCTTGATGGACTGATCAAATCAAGTTGAAAGATAAACATCTAAGGAAAATGTAATTCTATAGAACTGTCACATACAATGAGTCATAGTGAGTGTCCTGCTTTGATTTTTCCGGGACTCAAACTTAGTTTGGCCAAGCTTGGCCATTGAGTGATGTTGGTATGCATATATGCAGGGATAAATTGACCTTTACAGCCTTTAGAGAACACTGTGAAGTGGTATATAAGACTAAGTGCTATTGCTATTTTGGTTAGAGTGTGAACAATAAATATGGCAAACTCACATTTGTTTCAATGTGCCTGAGTGTCTGAATAAAAGAATAACAATTAGCACTTTTCTGGTCTTCAATATGACAGTAGAATCCACTGTTTTGATGAAAGGCCTTTCTTTCCTGGTTTCAGTTAGCCTTCTGTCTTACCGTCATTTCTGCTCCAGCAGTGGTCATAATTCTTGGAATGTTGTTGGGTATTTGAATGAATGCATTTTAATATTTCATAATTTTAATATTGATAAGAGCTACAGGTAGAACAAGCTACTTGCTCATGATTTAATCCCTAACTGATTGCAGCAACCCTGGTGACTTGAAAAAGTCAAGAAAAGGTTGAAAGAATCCTTTTTAAGGTCCCATTTGTTCAAAATATATGAATAGGGATGGAATAATTAGTGAGAATAATACACCCAGAATGATTTATTTTACCTTTAGGCTTCTTTGTAAATTTAATTCAAGTCAGTATCTTGCTGCAGTCATCCCTTACATTTTTTCCCCTTTTGAGGTAGTTTGATGAACTACAGTGAAGTAGCAGTTTCCCAAAAAGGAAGGGGGACATTTTAAGGAGGTAGGGGGAGAGACAAGCTGGATTATGGAAAGGAAGCAGTGTAGGAGAGTCACTCCCTAGAATCTCTCAGGGTATATTCGCTAGGATTAGAGTAGTATTGATGTTGTCTGGCAAAATTATGTCTATATCAGTGGTAGTCAACCTGGATCCTACAGCCCACTAGTGGGCGTTCCAGCTTTCATGGTGGGTGGTGGTGGTGGGGTTTGCTGTAACTCTGCTTTGTAAATTTTATAAAGTAAAGTTACTTCCCTACTTTATAAATCACCATTACTGTGGAACCGGTGGGTGGTCAGAAAATGTTTACTACCAACAGAGATACAAAAGTAGGTATAAAAAGGTTGACTACCCCTGGTCTCTATGGTGTGAGCAAATAAAGAACAGGCTGGAATTTTCTATGTCCTTGGACAGAAAATAGAATTTCTGCTATGATTAAAATTATTGATTTAATCTATGAACTTTTTCCTCTTTACAATAAAATTTATACATAATTTAAGTTTTAACATTTTAGCATCCCAAAATACAGATATTTAACATAGTTTGAAAAATGCAGGGAATGATTTCGCTTTTTGACATAAAATACCAGAATAAATTTGAAAGCCAAAGTTCTAGATTTTTAAATATTTGTTTGACTATCAATCAACAGTCAAAAGTTTAGTTTCAGGGGGAAATATTATTCCATATTACTGTGCCCCCCCCCACATTCAAATAAAATATTTTGTGAAGTCTCCAAGTTTATTGAATCTGAGATCAAAGAGAAACAAGGTGGTGCAAATTTCCTCAATTTGATAAAATGCTAAGATAATGAACTGAAACTGAACTTATATGTTAGTTTATTAAGGCTTTTATTATCATGCACTGTACCTATGATATTCAACTGAAAACATATTAAGATGAAGATAATTGCTGTATTTATGAGCAATAAAAAGTCTGCATGCATTCTTTTAGTAACTGCTTTCAACAGCCCATCTTAATATAAATAAAAGTTGAAACAGCTGAAATATCTAACTGCCTTATATCAGCAACTATACACAAAAGTTGTATTATTACTGGCTTCTCCTAGCCTTATTAGTGATTTGATGCAACTGGATTTCAGCCCATCTAACTGCTGGGTAGAAATGCATTGCATAGTGGTAAAGGCATCTCCTTCCTTTAGTTCAAAGTATCTGTTATGTTTTGTTTGATTTAAAGTTACAAGGGAAAGATTTTAGTTATTCATATCCTTGTCATTTTGAAATCAGTGGAGTTCAGTTATAGGCTCCTTTTAATGGCTCTGTCAATGAAATGTAGCAAAAACACCTAGGTGGTTGTTCAAATGGTTTGGCATTTAATTGATAGTTCTCAGCAGTACACTCAACAATTTCTGCCTACTTTTCCAAAGAATCAAAGTTATGAATAGATGAGTCACCACCATACTGATTAGGATAGCCAAAGGAAGTACTAGACATGTACAAATATTTAATGTTGCTTCTACCACCTTAGCATACACCTGGTGCATTTAAGCAAACAGAGAACTGTGCTAGTCATAAAGAAAAATGGGCTGCTGCATCCTTTTTATGCAATATAAAGAATTTCATGTGTCTTTGAGTAAAGAACATGATACATTTTTACATATATTCTTGCAAAGATTCCAGTTTATTTATATATTTTATTTCATCTGATTTCTTGATTACCTTGCCCATCTGAAGTACATGACTCTGTGCTGCAAACTAATAATAAAAAACAATATAACAAAATAAAAATTAACATAAATAGTAACACACCCCCCCAAAAAAAACCAACAGAAACACTAGGAATCATTTATAACAGTTCATACAGTCAAGAAACAGGCTGATACACATAATCTAGGCCCAGTTGAATTTAATTCTTCTTCTTCTTGTGTCATATCCATCATTGGTTGTTGGCGATCATGCTGGTGATTGTATTTTTATTAACAGCCACACGAAAAAGTTCTGTTGCATTTTGTCCAAATCAATCCCTTAGACTTTGAAGCCATGATGTTCTTCTTCTGCCTGGACCTCATTTTCCTTCAATCATTCCTTGGAGGATTAAGCGAAGTATGCTGTATTTTTCCGGGTGTCGCACCACATGTCCAAAATATTCTGATTTTCATTTTTTTATGGTTTTGATGATTTCCCTTGGCTTTCCCAGGTGGCTTATCACCTCCTCATTTCTGATTTTGTCAACCCAGCTTATACGTAACAGCCGCCTGTAAATACACATTTCAAATGCTTCTAGTCTCTTCAAGTGGCTTTCTGTCAGAGACAAACTTTAATTTAATGGCAAATTCAAATGTTTAAGGTTTTTTGAAAGGCAAGTAGGGTCCAGGAGAGTCTGATCTCTACAGAGATGATATTCCAGAGGCTGGGTACCTCTGCAGAAAAGACTTTCTTCCTAGATCCTGCAGATGGCACTGCATGATGTATGGGACCTACAATATGCCTTTTCTGTTCCAATAGGCTGGGTAAAATGGCACATATATCATGAACAAATAAATATATAATTATTTTAAAATAATAATAAAATAATAACTCTCTCTTGAAAAACCCACTGAAAAAGCTTCAGATCATCTCTAGTAAGTGGCTCTATGTTCTAGCCTCATCTGGTTCCATTTCTTGTTCTGGTTGGGATTTCACTGCCAGCACATTTCATAATTTGAGGGACCTCCTGGACTCACAACTGCTGCACATGTGGTAGTCATGAAGAGGAAGGTCTTTGCACAGGTTCTTTTTAAAAAAAGATTTTATTGATTTTCTATTGTTTACATTTTGTTAGTTCACAGGTTATTGTTATGTCTGAATTGTGCCTGTTCCTGGACCTGAACTGGAGTTCTGGCTGACAGTCACTCATTACTGCAACATGATCTACGTGGGGATGTCCTTAAAGAGTATTTGGAATGAAAAATGCAAACCATGCAGGCAGCTATGGGGATCTGTCATTCTGCACAAATTACTCTTCTGTGTCACAAGCTGCACTGGTAGCCAGAATGTTTCCAAGTATAAGCCAAGGTGCTGGTAATTAACTTTAAAACCCTTCAAGTTTTGAGAAAATCCAGTTTTGAAAAAAAGAGTCTAGAAACAATTTCCAAGGAGAAACAAAACTTAGTAACTTTTATTGCATTAAAACAGTTAATTTCGCCATTTTTGTTAACTTTAAACAACTTTACAAACTGTTCTTCCATTGTGGAAATTAGTGTGTCGTTTCATCTTTGTGCATTTTCCAGATGTTCCTAAGGAAGAAGAATTGTTCTTTCATTTTTGAACTGCGGTGGCGCAGTGGTTAGAATGCAGTACTGCAGGCTACTTCTGCTGATCACCGGCTACCAGTAGTTTGGCAGATCGAATCTCACCAGGCTCAAGGTTAACTCAGCCTTCCATCCTTCAGAGGAGGGTAAAATGAGGACCCAGATTGTTGGAGGCAATATGCTGACTCTGTAAAACGCTTAGAGAGGTTTATAAAAAGCACTTTGAAGTGGTATATAGGTCTAAGTGCTATTGCTATTGCTATTTTTATGTATAAGATATCTGTTGGGGTTTTCTTTGTTTATTTGTCTATTAATTGGATTTTGATGCTGCCTGACTCCAAAAATACTCAGGCCAGCTCATAATATTTAAAATGTATAATTTAAAAATATGACATGGCCCAAATAAAACCACATTGTATTCAATATGTAATATTCAAGTAGAGATGCAATGGGGCCTCCATATACATATACACTCTCACCAGAGAATTAGTGACAGCATGACTTTAGTTGTTTAAATTTTTTTTAAAAAACCTATCTCCAAACTTTTCATTTTCTGCACTTTCTTGAATTGGAAAAAAGGTCAATACGTCTTCTTGCCCATCTACTTATTAACTCAAAAATGAAGATTGCCAAAAAGCACTTGATACCAGTGTCTTCCTACATGTGAACAAAAATGTGAACTTTTAAAAAATGCAGTTACTAAATGCTAAGCGGCATTGTTGCCAAAATAACACAGTTCTCATTTCTATGATTTTACTGTTAGTTTCTGCCTCTATTGGCACCATGAAAGCTGCTGTAAAGAACTGGCCATTCTGTCGTAGTAATTTTTTGACATTTCTTAGAACAAAATGCAATGTTTGCAATGTATTATCTATAACTAAAGGACAACATTAGCATTATTCATCTAGACATTTCTCTTTAGCAAAAAAAAAAAAAAGCTAGCCTTTCTTCAAACCCAAATAATCAAAAGGGCAAACAGATAAAAAAGGATGGAATGAAGAAAAATAAAAACATCTTGGCGATAGAAAACATTTCAGAGCTCCCATCATGGCTAGGGATAGATTGCTTAAATCCTTCTGAAGTCAATGGGATTTAAAGATAAGACCAAAGGACAGCTGGGAAAATAAAGAACAGAAGGAATAACTAGAACGTTCATGCAGAGTAGCAGCCAATCTATAACTCTTGTTGTGGACAGAGGAAAGAAATAGATTTTCCTAAGGATCTACATAAGGAAAGAAATATGAAAGTATATCTGATGGGCGAAAGCTGTTCTGTGGTCTATTTTTTAACCCTTGCCTTCTGCTTTAACCCCTTCCCCCTAAAACTAAAAGACAAATCTTCCCTATTTTTTTTAAATAGGGAAGGCAGTCTAACTTCTTGTACCATTTTTGTTGCTTTTTTCTGAACCATCCCAAAACGGATTTCACTCCTAAAATAAGAAACAAACAAACAAACAAACAAACAAACAAACATATATACATACATACATACATAAATACATACATACATACATACATACATACATACATACATACATACATACATACCATTTTTAAGCTTCCAAACTTGATTGAAATGTTCAACAAATAGATCATCTTTGAAATCTGGATGTGTTTTGCCCCTTTAATTGTTAATGGTATTATGATTGGATTAACAATATATTTATTTCTAGGGATTATTTTCTAAATAATAATAAAAATATTTTTGCTCTATTTTTCCACTGCTATTGTGACCGGCACTTTTCCAACATTTCTGTAATCTAAAAAGCCTAAAGATTTCTCGTTTCCATCAAAATACCATCCATGATTGAAAGAAAATATCTATAAAGATCATATCTCTATTCTTCTCCATCACTCCTTTTCTCTAATATGCAACTCAATGTCATCAGGGTCACCTGAGTAATGCAAATGGGTTTAGAGCTTCTTCGTGGAAATGTTGAAAGGGCTGGACTGATGACACAGATAAACCTCCAGGTGGTCTCAATGACTCTCTAAAAAGAATGCAAATGACCAACTGTCTGCAAGGAGTATACATCCTCCCATTCCCACCATCCAGTCAGAGCTGAAGAAGCTTCTTGGATGAGAAGTGAAACATCTTCAAAGAAAAACAAGAAAGTCCAGTTGCCTCTTGAAAAATCACCTTTGGGGACAGCTATGACCTGGATGACCAAGAATCTCCATTGACATGAAACCCAATGATAACTGCATTTATAAACCTAGCCACTCTCTTTTCTGTGGTTGGCTAGATTCATCTTCATTCACAGTGATAATTTAGACACATTATACAATGGATCCTTTCCCTGTTCTCATTAGATTGGTCTTTATAATTAATTCTACCTTCATTTTTCATTAAATTTGGTCCCAAATTTCCAGATCATTTGCATTTTCAGCTATCACAGTAGTGTCTTCAGTATAGTACAGGCTATCAAAGTTTTTCTTTCAATTTTAGAACTACTCTTGTTCTAAAATAAGATAAGTGCTTTTTTTTAAGTCTGGAAACTTCTTATGCATTTTTTTTGCTGAAAATGGGAAAAATGAACTGGTGATTTATGGCTTTGTTGATTAAAAAGAGCTGAATAGGAGAAGGGAATTATAACTTTAAGAAATGGCTTTATTTATGACTTAGTGCTTTTTGTAAAACATGTTCTTTTGAATTATGTATCAATAGCAAGGTAAGTAGATGAAAAAGTAAATAGATGTTATGACTACAAAGTTGGTATTACAAATATGGATGAGTACCTTCTATCTATTAGTTATATAATAACCTAAAAATCTTATATATGTGTAATTCCACATTCTTTAAACTTTAATTATAATATGTATTGGTCAAGTGTTTGAAGCATATTTTATATATAATAAAATCTGTATAAAATAAAATTGATTGATTGATATATTATCTCATTTTCCCTTAATTTACATTTAGTTCAATAAAAAACGTAAATGTTTTTTCTTTCTTCTTCTTCTTGTTTTTCACAGCAACAACAACCCTGTAAATTAGGTTAGGCTGAGAGAAGAAGGTTAGCCCAAAATCTGTGACTGAAGATGGATTAAAATTTGAGTTTTAACAGACCTAATCCAATACTCTAACCACTATGCTATCCTGACCTTTTTTCATTCTTATACATTGCAAACATATATCCTTTATGGATAGTTTTTTAATCTGTTTTTTTTTCCTTTTCAGTGAGAGCTATGTCAGGATTCTACAAGTTTCTCCTTGCATTATTAAAAAGGGACAGATGGCTGTCAGAACCTTTGATCTTTTGCACATGGGTCTTTGGATCTAGCAGTTGCCTTGACAACTGAATATATTTTTTCTCAAGTAATTTAAAAACAAAACCCCACAACAGCAAAAGCAAATGGTATAACATCCCAGTCTGGAATGAGCAATTCTTAAAATGTTACATTTGGTAATTAACTACTGTTCAGAGAGTTAACTTGTGTGATGTGAGATGGATAATAAAAACCTGAAAATTGTTGATTCCATTGGTATCAACATTTGACAAATATTTTTAATACTTTTGGGTGCCAGACAAAACACCAGAAGAAAATGAAAGTTACTAAATGTGGTAACAAATACCACACAATAAACTTTTTATAATTGTTTGACTATAATTCAATTGTTTGACTATAATTGACTATAATTACGTAGTCAACTATATAATCTATGGTGAAGAAGAGGGTGAGTGAAGAGAAACACCTCCTTGAAATTGCAATTTTTTTCCCCAAAAATTTTATTTATATCATCAAATTGATTTTTTAAAAAGTTAACTGATACTTCTATATTGAGTGATATTGAGTGATTAATATACCCGATTTCTTTTAAATATTTATTGCTAATACCTGTATTTTATTGCATTCACATTTCTGATGATATTGATAGATTTGGGATGTTTGCATTATTTATCATTTGGTGACAGAGTTTCAAAGTATAAAACATTTCTATGCAGAAAACATCCCAAAACGAATTTGAAAGTAAGGCACTGAAAACTATTTTAAACATTTAAAGTTAAAACACAAAGGTATTAAATTCTTCATTAAAAAGCTGAGCAGAAGAAAATTGATACTTAAGTTCTACTTAAAAGGAAATGTTTTGATTGAGGAAGTTCACAAGTGATTCAGGATAGGTTCCCTATGATCAAATCTCCAGGATTTACTAAAACTTACCCACGACCAAACAGGAAAACTTCCTTGCAGTCATGTCTTGCATCTGAGATTATTCCAAGTGGAAGGAATTTGTAGTAAAAGCAAAGTCTATTTTATCCATGCAGTTTCCTGTGTTGGCAAAGCACAGTTCTGGTTAGTAAAGTTCACTGTGCCTCCATCCGTACCACTAACCCCAGGGCATCTTCATTGTATTGGGTTAGTACAGCCCATGCAAAAAGACTGATCCATATAAATCAGTTGGTTTTATATAGTAACGTTTTAACTAGTCAACACACATCCATTCCAAATGTTTCTCCAAAATGTTCACTAACTCCTTTTGATCAATAGATGGCAATGAGAAGTAGTCCTACATTTCAACCAAATAGAAAAATGCTGAAAAGCTCTCAACAATTTAATATAGATTTTAAAAAAGTGTGTGTGTGTGTGTGTGTGTGAGAGAGAGAGAGAGAGAGAGAGAGAGAGAGAGAGAGGGAGAGAGACAAAATGGAATCATGAGGCAACTGAAAGCTGTAAAATATCATCACAATGTATTCTGGACCCAGCACTACAGGAAGGACTTGAAATCTGCTGAGATGTTTATTCAATCCTTGTTTCAGAGATGTCATCCTAAATAATAAAATGGTAGATGATCTGTAAGTATTTAATGGGACCATTAAAGATGAGCTTGAATAAAATTATTCTACTTTCTGCCTTTTCTATCTGCTTCCTTCCACTGCTCACAATTCAAGACACATTCTACAAACACTTCCAGTAGCTCATTAAGGGGATGGCTATCCAAATATAATTTACTCTATCATAAATCAGCAAATGTTTGAGATGCTACAAGATTTATAAGAAGATATGTGTGAATTAGAAGGTGTTCTTCTACTTCATACTAGGTATAGTCTATACAAGTGGATCCATTCATAACCAGCTCATTGTTTAAAACTGTTTGAAGACCTCTTGAAAACATGGGAGGAAATACTTTGTTGTGCTTCAGCATTTTGCTTTCTTGTCTGTGTCATTTTGCCCACTTCCTATCCTTTAATATTTGCATAGATACAATCTAAAAATATTTCCTAGATAACCATTTTCCTTTTTCATTATGGATAAGGCTTACATTTCATAATAAGTGAAGAATTCAAAGTATTTTCCTGAGCCAGCTAATTTAAATTCTCTCTCTCTTTTTCTCTGCATGCCTGCCCATCTGTGGCACTTGCACATAATTTGATAAAACTATTGTGGCATTCTGAAATTCAGCTTTCTCTGTAAAACCTGAATACAATGATCTAGTTTTTAAATACTTTCTCAGGCTCCTACTTCCTCTTTTGATGGTTTCTCCCACACAGAATTCCTTGTGAAGGTATTTTAAATAGTTATGTAATGGCCCACTTGTGCAGTAAAAAAAAAAGTCAATTCACAGGCTGTACTCGGTATGTTTACCTGTCACCTGTAAAGAGACTTTCATTCAAAAGAAATTACCATTGTTTCTTTGTCTTCCCATGGGAAAGCTTCAGTTTTGGAAGCCAGTCAATAAATGCAAGGCATGTAAAGTGAAGTGTAAAGATCATGACTTATATTTGCCAAAACCTTTCTTTACAGAGAATAGTTTCCAGTCATGTTATCTCTTTCAGACAAAAAGCTCGGAGATTTTAAAGCATTTTTTCTGGGACCCAAGACTTGATTTCTTGAGAACCCAAGCTATTGTTAGTCTCTCTTATTTGCTGTATCAGAGTTCTTAGTTTCCCCCTAGATTCCAGCAGGGCCTTGAAAAGGATATCAGAGACACACCTTAGTTAATGCATTATAACATGCCAGTTCGGCTGTTCGGAATAAGAATAATGACTGCGCTTGCACAGGCATGTAGAAAGGTGGTGGTGGGGGGGAGAGAAAAGTCATTCTGTGATGGGACTGTTCACCAAGAGAGTCAGTGGAATCAAGGTTATGAGTTGGAGCTTCTTGGGCAATAATGTGCTGAGTATTTTTCATTGGAAGTAATTTATAAAGAAACCAAGAGGGATGGTTTCTAGGCAAATGTGCATAGGATTAAATTGTTGTAAAATAAAGATGAATATAACAACATTGTGTGCGTTCCAGCCAAAACGAAATGCTCCCTGTCTTTAGGTTTTTGCTTTAGTTGCATATTCTCCCCCCACCCCACCTAAAAAGGCCCCTGATTCTTATATAGGCTTAATATTGGCAGGATGGTAGTTTTTCTTCAGAGCTGCTTTATTCAAACCATGCTGTCTACAAGTATATCTCCTCCAATTTATATTCCTGAAGTCCTGAAAAACAGCAATGTATTCTTTTTCTAATTGTCACAGATTAGTTACCTCCCCCAGGAAGGCTGCTTTGATATAAAATATCCTGGAGCTTTTTCTGGGTTCTTGGACTCACTCTCCAGCATTATAAGTGAGTACTTTGAATCTGAATAGTTGCACAATTTGTACGTTTTTAAACTATACTGTGCCTCTTTAAGGCCTAGGCTTAATTTTCATCAATTTTCCAACTGAAAATGGCAGGAAATTGTACAGTCTCGTGTTGTCACAATTAAAAGGAGCTTGTAGGGCAGCAAAAGTATTATGTTGGGAAACATACAACCTCAGACCTAGAATTTGCTATCTTTTACTTTTCACAGTAAAAATATTTTCTGCTCTGAATGTGGACTATTTTGTGTCCCTGTTGCTTTTTTAATCCATTTTCTTGTTCCTTTTCCTTGAACATGACATCCTGTATCTTTTAAATTGTCTATGTCATTCTAGACAAGGTTTGCCTTAGACTTTTTATTAATTTGTGCAGGTAAAGAATCCCTCAGTCCTAGTGATACAATTAAAGATAATCATAATTATGATTTTGCTTGGCCAAAATGAATGTGTGCAAGATTTCTTTACTTTCTTGGTAAGAGGAGAACAAGGGCCATTATTCCCACCCTTTCCAATTATTTTAGAAGCTTCAGGATTTGCTCTCCTTTGGGGTGAATTAGAAGAGGAAAGGTGACATCAGGGCTTCTTTATGTGGAAATTAGATATGACATTGGACTCATCAACTTATTTACTATGCGATACACATTGTGAGTCATCTAATTGTCTATTAGAATAGATGAGAGAGATCTGTTATGAACATGAAGCCATTCAGTGAAGTTATGTTTCAGTTCAGAGTGAATATCATCCTGAATTTGTCAGTGAGTCTCACTTATACGTGTCTCCCATGGACTTATTAGGACAATAGAATCTCTGATTAGGTACTGGGTGCTGTTAGGGTCTGAATGAAGAAAAACAGGCCCAAATACAACATGAAACTTCTCATTCCAGGACTATATCAACCTTCACTTTTAAAATGATAATTTTTTTACTACACACAGTAGATTCATAACTTAAAGATCCTTCTGGACTCCTGGACAGAAAGACTCTGATTAGGTGGAAGCTGCAACAAGAATAAACTTTGCCTATCTTTCATTGGGATACCCATTAGTGTTGAATCGAGTAAGTCCTCGGACTTACGAATGACAGCTCGGCAACAGTCAGGCACGCCTTAGCCAATCAGGCGCAACCTGCAAGTTGCTGGACTGTCATATGTGCGGCTATTGGTCCTCCTGTCTGACAGCTCTATATAAAAAGCTGTCAGATGGAGGAAGGGTGCCGGTCTACTCCCGTTGTTCATTCTTGCCTGTAATAAACTTGTTATACTTACGGTTACCTCAGACGCCTCCTGCCTGGTTCTTTTTGGGGGGATCTAACAATTAGGATCAGTGGTGGGTTCCTAGCCGGTTTATTACCGGTTCGCTGAGTGCGCACTTCACACTATTGAACAAAAATTACTCATAAAAAATGGAAAACAGCTGAGGAGTGGCAACTCAATCTGCTACCCTGGATCTGCTGGGCTTGGGAAACTGAAATAAAGGTAAGTATAACCCAGGGATGGGCTGAAAAAAAACCAGAGCACCAGTTCGCTCTCTGTTTGAAGGCAGCACTACCAGTTCAGGAGAACTGGTCCGAACTGGTAGTAACCCACTACTGATTAAGATCTTAACTACAACAGAATGCTCTGGGAATGGCTGCTAATGTCCTAGTGATTATTTTATTAGATTACTTGGCTATATATTGGGCTGTCCTTCGAGATCATCCAGAACTACAGCTAGTAAAGAATGTTGGAGACTTGCACTTACTAGTCAGTCACAGCGCTGCCACATTATACAATTGTGATTTTGAGTGCAATTCTGGTGCCCTCTTGAATACACATATAAGAGATATATAAGAAATTGCATTAGATGAGCCCAGACTTTTAGATTCTAATCTAAACATTCAAGGAGTACTTATTAAGGCTCCTTAACTACCAAGAGATTAAGTGGAATGGAGTCTGCTGGCATTGAGTCTCTGTGGATGTTGTCTCCTATGGAACATTATCCCACAAAACAAGACTGTTCTTCAATCTCTTGACTTTCCAGAAGCTGGTTAAAATTGGCTTTTCTGTAGGTTCTTTGGAGATTAGCTGTGAAGCACCTAACCTTCATATTTGTCTTTTTTTTTTTAGTAATTAGGAAACTGAATTATTTCTTATAGTTATAATTATAAGAGCAAAGGTGGCGCAGTGGTTAAATGCAGCACTGCAGGCTACTGCTAGATCAGCAGGTCAGCGGTTCAAATCTCACCGGCTCAGGGTTGACTCAGCCTTCCATCCTTCCAAGGTGGGTAAAATGAGGACCCAGATTGTTGGGGGCAATATGCTGACTCTCTGTAAACCGCTTAGAGAGGCCTGAAAGGCCTATGAAGCGGTATATAAGTCTACTGCTATAAGTCTACTGCTATTATTGTTTTATTGTGTTTTTAATATTTGTAATAACCAACAATGCCTCTGGAATGGGCAGCAATAAATAAATAAATGCTATTGAAAGTTTTATTCGTAGAACATTGTAGTAACTTGCACTATGTATAAAGTTAAATTCTGAGAAGAGTTTAAACCCCCCATTGTATTCAGTAGTCTTTCACAGTAGACTTAAAATTGTTCAGTGCCCTCATTACCTCATTACCAAAGTCTTTGTCAACAAGACTAGGCTGCAGGCCAAAATTGTCCTCAAACAAATATATATGGCTTTTTAAAGGTTAAGGAAATAGTTCCTTGTTCCTCTTGAAAAATGTTAATGCTGCTACCTTCCGAATCATGAAAGCTTGGACTTGACAGATGAGAGATTTAGGAAATCAGCCAGCATTGAATGGCAGAGACTGAGCAAGCATAAAGTTCATCACCGTTACCCACGCCAGAAGAAATAATAAAACATAGCACACAGGAAACTTTTTTTTAAAGTGACAAACAAGCAAATATAAAAGATACATGAGCTAGCTGTAAAAGGAAATTCTATGCATGTTCTGTACTGTATTGAAATACTTTGCCTAGCAGACTAAATATGAGAAATGTTAGTTCTCAGGGAAAAAGTTTCAACACCAGGTATCTAGACAGAAATGAAGGAAGGCGAGATTCCTTTCAGAAAAGTCCTAAGGGCCTTTTCCCATGTTTTGCAGTCTGCCTTCTAGATGACCTCTAGAGCAGAATCTTGTCAAGAAAGAAAGAAAGTGTATAAACAAAGGAGGCGCCTTCTGGTGTGGTGGCTTTCTAGCAAATAGCTAACATTTAACTAGCAATTATTTCCTTCATCTTTTTCCTATCAGGAAATGAGCTGCTATATTTTGTCCTGCTGCAGTTTTTAAATTGGTTTCCAAGATAGCCTCCTCTATTCAACTTCTGTACAGTAAACCAACTTGTGCCCAAATGCCTTTTTGCTGTGTTTACCTAAAAACGCTCTGACCCTGTATAGGCATAAAATACACAAAAACTCTAATTTAAGTTCTAAAATAAATTCAACATACTTTGAGGGGAACACCAGCAAAATAATAATACTCAATAGGTGGATAAAAAAGTCAAATGAAGTCTGAACATCTGGCTGGCTATGCAATGCACTATAGCAATAATGACAACAATAATCCTAAACTATTTTTTAAAAGAAGATCCTAAAATTTGGGATCCAATTTTGGATATGTGATATCCATTTTATATCTTTCATAAGCCTGCCTATCCATAGTCTTTCTTACATTTTCTCCAAAATATTAAATTTATTCTGATGTAAAGATTAAACACTGAATAATTCATTCATTGCAAGTTGAAAATAATATCATTGTTAGACAATTTTGAATATGTTTGAATAAAATGACGATGGCTTTAAAAATAACAAAAATATTGAATAAGCAAAAGATTGAAGAGTATAGCTTAATATAAATATGTATATTATTAGTATAATCATACATGTTTGTTAAAATGTAACAAATGTGACTATCAACATTTTATTTGTAGTAAAAGGAAATATATGTATAATTTGATTGGCATGAAAACAACATTGAATTATTGAATACGATAATAAAAGATTCAACAAAATAGGTGTATTATTACTATTATTAGAATTATATGACGTGTCAAATATAACTAAGATGAACATTGTTTTATTTGTTTTAAAATGGGATTAGAAAGGAGAACAATGGAAGATTATAATAAATCAGTGTATTACTATTAGAAATATATAAGTTTGTTAAACATAACAAATATGGTTATTGGTATTTTATCTGTAGTAAAAGGAGTGATATCAAGAATATGGATATTGGCAAAAAATCAATATATTGAAATATTGAATAATTAAGGAAAGATTATAATTCAACAAAATCTGTGTATTACTAAAAGTTTATAAGATTATTAATTGTGTTAAATAGCAAGGATTTTATTTGTACTAAAATGTAACTCTGGTTCCACACTCTTCACATAATAATGTGTTTGTAGAAAAATAAAAAAATAAAAAATAACTTTAAAAAAAGAAAATAATATTATTGTTGTATTACAGAGCATTACTAGGTCTTCACCATTGTTTATGTTCCTGTGCATTAAAAGTTGGAAAGGAAACTTCAAAAGATTGCCAAGATGATACTATTTCTTTGCATTATTTGAAAAGATGACTACTATTCCCTGAAAGCAGGCAGACTACAGGTGCTTCCACATGAAGCTTGTATCGTGCATTTGCAATCTCAATCACAAAACTAGACAAGGGATCCAGATACTGTAGTAGCATTCTCCACTGATAATATCTCAGTCTTTTTCCATCACATTCCTCACAATCTGTCTTTTCAGAGAATCTCTTTTAAGAGAGGTAGGCACAAAGCCTTTTGATTGGTACTGCTGGGTTTGTCCATCTGGAAGTATTAACATCTTTAAAATAAAAATGTTTAAGATCTATTACAGATATCTGTCATGATGACATACCTCAGGCTACACTGCATAGTACATACAAATGGGTAGGGCCAATCCCTGTTATCTTTTTTACAAGTTTTGGGAAGGCCGTAGCAAAATAATTTTGAACCTATAATTTGCTTTACTGTCCAGCAAGGATGTACAAATCAGAGAATGCAACATATTTTATTATTTTGTTATTTCATCTGCAGAATACATAGATAGGAGAGAGAGAGGGGGGAGGGGGAGGAAGAGAGGGGGGAGGAGAAAAAGAAAGAGAGAGAGAGAGAGAGAGACAGAGACAGAGACAGAGAGAGAGAGAACACTGGATTATAACTACTTTGATATATGTTTAAAGTAGCTGGCATTTTTATGGCAAAATGACCATGTACTCCCTTAATATAGTTTTGCTATTATTATTATTATACAATTGTATCACAGCGGCCAGTTGTTTCGCCGGATTTGGCATTGGTTACTAGTCGGGCCCCACCCAGGGGCCTAGGACGTCATAACGTATTTTCGTAATATGCGTGCAGATCCAAGCAGTGCGGCTTTTTGCATTTGACTGATGGTGATTTTGTCAATTTTTAACTGTTTTAAATGTAATTCCAGTGCTTTTGGAATAGCACCCAGTGTGCCAATTACCACTGGAATTATCACTGCTGGTTTGTGCCATAGTCGTTGAATTTCGATTTTTAAGTCCTGGTATCTTGCAATTTTTTTCATGTTCCTTCTCGGCGACCCTGCTATCACCTGGTATTGCAATGTCTATGATTGTGACCTTATTTTTCTCAACCAGTGTGATGTCTGGTGTATTATGCGCCAGTATTTTGTCCGTTTGTATACGGAAATCCCACAAGATCTTGACTATCTGATTTTCGGTGACTTTTTCAGGCTGATGTTCCCACCAGTTTGTTGCTGTTTTAATATTATAATTTTTGCACAAATTCCAATGGATTATTTGTGCTACTGAATTGTGCCGCAATTTATAATCAGTCTGCGCGATTTTTTTTTACAGCAGCTGAGTATGTGATCAACAGTTTCATCAGCTTCTTTGCAAAGTCTGCATTTGGCATCATCAGAGGATTTTTCGATTTTGGCCTTAATGGCATTTGTGCGGATAGCTTGTTCTTGCGCAGCCAGGATTAGTGACTCTGTTTCTTTCTTTAATGTACCTGTTGTTAACCATAACCAAGTTTGTTCACTGTCCACTTTATCTTTTATTTTTTCCAGAAATTGGCCATGCAGTGCTTTGTTCTGCCAACTCTCCATTCTTGATTTTATCACATGTTTTCTGTATTCTTGTTTCATCTGTTGGGCCTTCAGTAGTTTTTTGTTCTTTACTTCAATTAATAGATGTTCTTGACTTTCTTTTAAATAATCAGCCAGTGCATGTTTTTCTTCTTCAACTGTTTGCGTCACTTGTAATAATCCTCTGCCACCTGATTTTCGGGGCAGATACAGTCTATCAGTATCACCACGTGGATGTAAACTGTAGTGCATTGTCATTAGTTTCCTGGTTTTTCGGTCCAAAAGGTCCAAATCAGCTTGTGTCCAGTTAACTATACCAGCTGTGTATCTTATAACTGGTATTGCCCAGGTATTTATGGCCTTGATTGTGTTTCCACCATTCAATTTAGATTTCAAAATTTTCCTAACTCTGTTGGTGTACTCTCACCTGACAATAGTTTTTACTTCTCCATGCTTGATGTTATCCAACTGCAGAATGCCTAAGTATTTGTAGGCTTCATTTTCTTTGCATTTAATTAATTGGCCATTGGGCATTTCAATTCCCTCACATGCAGTGATTTTGCCTCTTTTTATGGATACAGTGGCGCATTTTTCCATGCCAAACTGCATTGAAATATCGGTGCTGAATACTCGGACTGTGTTTGTCAATGATTGGATTTCTATTTCTGACTTTCCATAGAGTTTCAAATCATCCATATATAGTAAATGCGAAAAATTTTCAGCTTCTTTGGCTGTTTGGTAGCCTAATTTCATTTTTTTTAAGATTACTGATAGTGGGATCATTGTGATGATGAAGAGAAGAGGTGAAAGTGAATCACCCTGGAAAATTCCTCGCTTGATATTAACCATTCCGTAAATCTCATTCCCTACTGCCAACTCAGTTCTCCATTGTTTCATCGCCTTTTCACTAAAGGATATAATATTTTTGCTAATGCCAGTTGTTTCTAAGCATTTTATGATCCAACTATGTGGCAGTGAGTCAAATGCCTTTTTGTAATCAATCCAGATCATATTCAAGTTTGTTTTTCTGTTCTTACAATTTTCTAATATCATTTTATCAATTAGAAGCTGATCTTTTGTGCCCCTGCTCCTTCTTTTGTTGCCTTTTTGCTCTACTGGCAAGATGTTGTTTGTTTCCAAATAATCCATCATGTTATCTGCAATAATGCCTGTGAGTAATTTGAAGGTTGTTGGCAAGCATGTTATTGGTCTGTAGTTTTCAGGTGTTGTTCCTTTAGTTGCATCTTTCTGAATCAAGTATGTTTTTCCAGTTGTCAACCATTCATCAATTTGGCCCTTTTGTAAAATTTCATTCAGTTGCCTGGCCAATATTGCATGTAAACTGGTCAGATATTTGAGCCAGAAACCATGTAATTGGTCCTTTCCAGGTGATGTCCAATTCTTTACCTTTTTAACTCGATTTTTGACCATCTCAGTTGTTATTTCTAATACTTGCATTTGTTTGTTGCCAATGCTTTTCTCAAAGTCTTGTATCCACTTTGCTTCCTTGTTATAGTCCTTTGCATTTTCCCACAATTCTTTCCAGAATTCAACTGTGGCCTGTTTTTCTGGTTTTTCACTTTTGGTGTCACCATTTACATTAAGGCTTTGATAAAAACGCCGTTGGTCTGATCAAAATTGCTGATTTTGTTTATATTGGATGATTCGTGCCTCATATCTTTCAATTTTTCCAGCTATTGCTGTTATCTGCTGTTTTACAATCTCTACAGCTTCATTGATGTTTCTTGTATCCAATCTATATCTCCTGATTAGCCGATCTATGATTTTGTTGTTTTTAAGCCGTTGCTCATGCATGTTCTTTAAGTTACTAGCATCTGCCCTTAATTTTTTGATTTTTTGTTCTAAACGGATTTTCCACTTTGGCTTTGATGCTTTTTCTGTTGTGTGACTAGATACTTTAATTTTAATGCCTAGTTCATTAGTGACTATTACAGCTGCGCTGTACATTAACTGGTTTGTTTCCAAGATGGACCCCGGTTCAATTGTTGAAAACACTGCATTAACCATTTTCATGATAGGGGCCAAAATTTTCTTAGGCACAGTTTTTAGTGATGGTAAACGTTGCCTTTCCTCATTAAGCAGAAAATGCTCCATGATCTTATCCTTCAATTCTTTTTGTTTTTGAGTTAGTTCATCAGTTGGTTCAGTGATAACTGGTTCTAGTGGTGGTGATGTTATTTCCTCCCCGAGAGCTTCTTCTGGGAGTTCTACTATAATGTCTTTAGTTGTGTCTTGAATATCAGTTATTTCCGCTTGTGATATTGTTTTTGGGGTTTTGCAATTTGCCTGAATTTCCTCATGTTCAACTTCACTAAACACTTTATTCCGTATAATAAATCGCCTTTGATCTGCTAGTCGTTGTTCACTAACATTTGAATGTGGATATTGTTGTTTCCATAATTCATACATTCTCTTTAAATAGCCTCTTTTTTCTGGCTCTGAGTTGTAGTAACAGGCCATTATGGCACGGTTTTCATCTGCACTATATTTTTGTCTTTTTGTTGGCTGGTCCACTTGTAGCCCACTTGTCGACGGATGTCCAGGGACCCCAACATCCGCCGCGGCCCTTGTTAACCCGCGCGACGACCGATGCGGTATGGAATTCTTATTTGTTTTTTTCACCATATTGTATGGGTTGGCGGGGTTTTTTTTACGGGACCAGATGCCAACCTGACCCCAACCTTCCTCCTTTCTCATCCGGGCTTGGGACCGGCAACGGCGGAGTTGTTGTTGTTGTTGTTGTTGTTGTTGTTATTGTTATTGTTGTTGTTATTATTATTATTATTATTATTATTATTATTATTATCCCTTGAGTCATCATTAATGGGATTCTGTTAGCAATCTGATAGATTGCAATTAATGTTAATTTAATTGGCCAGCAATGATTATTTACTTATTTGTTTGTGTTTTAGAGTTCTATTCACAGGACAACATGAAGTAATTTATAAAATGATAACAATGATCTTAGCAATAAATAATTAAACAGAAAAACTGTATTGAGGAAAGCTCTATGCATAGATCAAGCAAAGTCACATTTTAATCTCATTGACATAAATAACAATTTAGTGGAGTCACCAAAGCATCACTAAAGGCTGTCTAGCTGAATTGAACTAGGACATCAATTCAGCTATATAAAGATAAGTTTCCTTTAAGTCAAGTTCAACTCCTGATAGCTTCTTTGTGAAGTTCCATTCCAGTCTTCTGGGAAACACTACAGAAGTGTTTTACTATTGTCTTCTACTGGCAAAATGCTTTGGCTTCCCAGTGTAGTCAACTGAAATTCTTTGGCTTTCTGAGTCAGAGAATTCTCTGACTTCTCCTGAGCATAGACAAAATGATACCATTTGCTAGAAACTTGGTTATTCTTAAATAAGTGAATGATTTACTAATTTTATACTAATATTCTTATTTCTTCACACAATTAAGATATTCATTCATTCATTCATTCATTCATTCATTCATTCATTCATTCATTCATTCATTCAGTTTATACAGCTGCCCATCTTACATTTTGGCAAACACAAGACAAAAAAACATCAAAAACATATAAATTATTAGAAGATGTTGATTTTTAAATCTACCCTTTCTCAATGGCTGAGTTTTGTATCAGAAAATCCCCTTTCTGCTATATTTATTTGTAAATCTATTGCTCAAAAAATGATAGTGGCAGCTGCCAGAAGAACTGAAATGCTTCAATAAAAAAATATTGAAAACAAATCTTCAATACTCTCTGCTGTTCTCTCTGAATCTCTTCCTCTTCCTAGGATCATTAGGGGAAGCTGTAATATATGACTATGTGGTGTGAGAAAAAGTGAAAATTCTTTCTTTTGGAGATAATACAAAGAGTGGGTGTAAGGATAAATTTGGAAACAGATCTCATCTTGGTGAAATTATATCACAGTTCCTTCATGGTAATTTATTTGAGGAAACTGCTTCCCACAACCTTCTATATATTTTAAGGGACAGCTTTTTCAAGTTTGCTACTAAAGTTCTCAGTATCTATTTTGTTATCTGAAGCCATTTTTATTCCCATCCCTATAACTCTACAAAGTAGTTTACAAACATAATTAAAAACCTTAACATGAAACAACATAAAAGAAAGCAATCCAACCAAATCTTATAGTGATCACATTCCTTACCTCCCACTAAACTTCCACATCTGGGAGTGGACCAAAATAACACATAAAGACATGCCTTCACGTCCCAAGGTGGACATCATAGTCATGTTTATTTTCATTCCAAGGAAGCATGAACATTTTTACATTATGTCTGCTTGAGAATTCCTGGTGGCATGGTGGTGTTGGGAGGGAGTGGAATTACTTACAAGCTTGTAATTCTGCTATGGGCCAATGGCAACGTAGCAAGCATCCTTTCTCCCCAGTATCCAGAAGGAAGTATTTTGTCATAAGTGGCAAAGAGCATGAAATGGTCAGTTCAGCAAGCCTATAATCCTGTGAAGGTTTCACATATGGAAATCACTAGCTGCTGGCCTTCAGGGAGCTCTTGAACTGAAACCTAGATGTAATACTTTCCAGCCATTAAGGAGTCTTACATTCAAATTCATTTTGCTACCCTAGATTGCAGTGGTTTACTTTTATCCATGCTGTCCCTTGTGTGCCCATAGGAATGTGATATTATATGCTTTGCCTCTTATTCATATTCATTTGAAACTATATCCAAATGGATAATGTGAGTAATTTTAAGGCGGTATACCCCCACCAATATGGAAATTAACATAATCATGCAGTTTTTATACTGTAAAAAGCATAGGGAGATCTTACCGCTTTCTTTTCCTACTGCCTCTCAGTTGCTTCCTGCTCTTTTCATCTCTTAGAGCTTTTGGTACATAAGGTAAGTTCAAGTCAACAAAATATTCTTTTGTCCAAGTAATAATCCTTATTTCACAATCTCCCTTGGATTTTGCAGCCGCACGAGCGATCGTGGGTACATCTCGGTACACCCACGTTACACCTATCCTCCGTGAGCTGCACTGGCTGCCTATTGGACTCCAGATGCGTTTCAAGGTGCTAGTCATTACTTTTAAAGCCCTACATGGTATCGGACCTGGGTACCTGAGAGACCGCCTGCTGCCAAGTTCCTCCCTATGACCAATTAGATCCCACAGACTAGGCCTCCTCCGGGTCCCATCAGCTAGCCAGTGCCGACAGTTTACCCCCCAGGGGAGGGCCTTCTCTGTGGCTGCTCTGGCCCTCTGGAACGATCTCCCCATGGAGATTCGGACCCTCACCAGTCTTCTGGCTTTCCGCAAAGCTGTTAAGACCTGGCTGTTCCGGCAAGCCTGGGGCCGATAAGTTCCCAGCCCTCTCGAATTGTTGTGCCTGTTGCGGAGTTTTAATATGTTTTTTGTAATTGTTTGTCTTGTTTGCTTTTGTTGTATTACCCCCCTTTCCTATGAGTTTGTTAGCCACCCTGAGTCCCTCTGGGAATAGGGCGGCATACAAGTTTAATAAACCATAACCAACCAACCATAAACCATTTTCTTCATTTCAAATGTTGCTTGACAGCTGTTACATGTATTAGAAGTAAAGCGTAGATTGGGTTTTAATTCATACTAAATACCAATTTATAGGATCTTGGGCCCAATGAACTTAATGAAACAGAATTTTAAGCAGATGATGAGTGTATAGCACACACACTTCAGTGGTGGGTTCCTACCGGTTTGAACCTGTCTGGCCAAACCAGTAGTGGTTTGGCAGCCTGGGTCGCTGGCACCAGCAATGACCCAGGCCTGCCATGCCTCCAAACCAGTTCTCTGGGTGGTGCCATAGGCACTACCTTTTTGGTTTTTTGCTTCTGCGCATGCGCAGAACAATTTTTATTGTACTGCACATGCATGCACACCCATGAGAGAACCAGCAGTAGTGCTTGCTGGAACCGACCCCTGACACACTTTTTTGTTTCAAATGTTTCTAAGAGGCTTACAGACAAACATATGCTCTATACATAAAAGAATCCAAAAGGTTGTCGTGTACAACAATAAGCAACACTATAACAACAATAATCAATGCTATTAATAAACATAATACTGTAAGTAAAATCTATAATATCTCAAAACACCAAAGTAGCTGTATGGCCCTGTCAGAGCCTGAAATCATGGAGGAGGATGAGCAGGAGCTATGGCTGACAGAGTTCCTCATTGGCTTTGGAGGAATATGGGGAGGAACAGGAAAATGCATATCCCAGGCCACTCTGGCTTGGGACAGCTTGCCAGCAGGAAGGAATGGGGGCAGGACAACCAAGAGAGGTCAGGCAGTGGAAATAAGAAATGGCAGAGCTCAGGCAATGAACAAGGACCACCCCCTCCTGATCTCCAAACACAGAGAGTGGAGAGGAGGTGGGAACAGCGCAGACCGACTCGGGAGAAGAGCATCCTGCCTCTCTTCAGAAGGCACACCTGGGGACTGAGACTTAAGGAGACACTCTGAGGGTGTGGTTCTTATCCTTGGTAAGAAAGGAGTTCTTGCAGAAGAAGATGCTTATCTCAAATCTCTTGTCACACTTCACGGGAAGTGAGGACTCTCAGCAAAACCTTTGTGCAGGTATGTCTTGGATAGACAAATTCAGTTCAAGACAAGTCATGTTGGACTTCAAAGGTGATCACCACTACTGTTGAATGCTTCTTGGAAACCAATGCAGCTCATATAATATTGGTGCTACATGATACAAAGATGATGGTCCCTCCTCTCCCTGAGAAACTTGAAATTTCTCTCTCAAATTTTTTTTTTCATTTCTCCTAATATATAGAAATCTTTCAATACCTCTCATTTCAATCCCCTTCTTAATCATTTGCTTAGATTGGCTTGATAGGAAAGTGTACCTACAGTACTTCTAACCATAAACAAAATCTTTACATGAACCATTAAACTGATAAAATCTACATAATAACTAGAAATATCCTTGGGGTCCTTTAAGAAAACTAATTGCATTAATGACAGTTTCATGGCAATACATGAGGTACAATAGAGAAATTAATCAAAGGTTTTTAATAAAGGGAGAGCCACACCCAATTTAGGAATTATTCTCATATGAAACATAAATGCTGTATATAGCACTAATCCTAGCATTGTTGGAAAGCCAAGTACTTGCTTTCAATTTCTCTGTAATGTTGCAAAGCTTTTCACATCTCAGATGCTACTTTCATGACCAGTTTCTTAATATTTCAGTTGGTATAATAAAATTGTGTAATATAGTTATTAATTTCTTCATGCTAGAGGCATATTAATTTAATTTCTGTTTTAAATACAATAAATGTTGCAATATGATATATTGTTGATATAGTGGACTGAAATTCTATTATATATGTCAATGTGCCTCTTTCTCTCCTTGAAATGCCAATTTATTTCACCATAAAGTTGACAATATAAAACACACACCAGTAACATAAATTAACCCTGTTTAGTTTGATTGCAACTATTAGTCCAGATAATAATTTGAGCAGAAATAACTGAATATGTGCTTGGACTTTTTTGAAAACTACAGCAGAAAACCCTAAAACATAATTATATATATAGTGGAAACTGCTACTTATTATTTACCAGTGCCAGATAAAGACATATTTTAGGGTCTGTTCAAAGTGCAGAATTCACACATGGTTTCTATTCCAATAGGCCAACAAGATGGAAAGCTAAATATTTAAGTGAAGAATGGGAAACAGGAGGTGAAGAGAGACTAGAAACAGCTACCAGAGAACCCAAGAGAGGAGATGACAACAGTAGGAATATTCTACCCTTGAAATTCCAAGGAATGCCCAAGAATGAAACAATTTCAGTTGGGTCTATGAACTTTTATCCAGGGGAGCTAGAATAGAATAGAATAGAATAGAATAGAATAGAATTCATTATTGGCCAAGTGTGATTGGACACACAAGGAATTTGTCTTTGGTGCATAAGCTCTTGGTGTACATAAAAGCTATAAGTGATAAATCACGATCATAGTCATCATTAAAATACATTCATCATAATTCATAAGATACAACACTTAGTGATAATCATAGGATACTAAATAAACAATCAACATAAATCATACTAGGAAACTAAATAAAACAATATAAATCGTAAAGATACAAGCAACAAAGTTATAGACATAAGTAGAAAAGTAGACAGGTAATAGGAAAGATGATAAGAATAAGAATAAGACAGCCTTACTAAATAGTTTGACAGTGTTGTGGGAATTAGTTGTTTAGCAGAGTGATGGCATGGGGGAAAAAACTGTCCTTGTGGCTAGTTGTTCTGGTATGCAATGCCCTATAGCAGCGTTTTGACGGTAGATGTTGAAATATTTTAATATTGCATTCAGATGTGTATGCAAAACTCAAAATTCCTAGCATCTCAGATTCTTCAGAATATAAATAATGAATTCATCTACGTTTTCCTTTTTGTACATTCTCTTAACTGTATTAAAGAAATTTTGGTTTTAGTTTATACTCAATTTTATTCCTGTTAGGTGGTCTGGATGAACTACAATCATATTATTTTCCATCATCCAATATGTTGTGGAAGTACACCAGTCCCTCCACTAAGAAGAAATTGCTGGCAGGATCAAAAAAGATTACACACACATAAACATGCACACACACAGCAAACCACTTTCCTATGTGATTGATACATACATTTCGCAATTCATGTTTAAAAGGTTGAGATCAAAAAGACTGTTGAATGATATGATTCTCTCACACCCATTGATCCATTAGGCACATTTGACAATGTTTATGGAAGCAAATATGCACACATATATATCAGGTTTTCAACAGCATTTATAGAACTGAGAAGCTGTATGGGGATAGAAGAAGTTATGAAACTCCCTTTTAATGTATTAAATGTCCTCAAAGGGGTATGTAAATCTTTTGTAAATTAGCTTCTATTCTACAAATGTGACTCCAAAATGATAAGCATTATTCTATTATGAGTATATTAGTGTTTGTCTTATAAAAATGGATTTATACTTAAAAATATTCAATTTTGTTTTGCCATGTACTTCAAAATGCACAGACAGATTGCAACTAAAGCACTACATGGTAATGGACCTGGCTACCTGAGAGACCGCCTCCTGCCATTTACCTCCCAACGACCAATAAGATCACACAGGTTAGGCCTCCTCCGGGTGCCGTCGACCGGACAATGCTGGCTGGCGGCTCCCCGAGGGAGGGCCTTCTCTGTAGCTGCACCGGCCTTGTGGAACGAGCTACCTGCAGAGATCCAGACCCTCACCACTCTCCCGGCCTTCCATAAAGCGACTAAGACCTGGCTGTTCTGGCAGGCCTGGGGCTGTTGATGAATTTCCAGCCCCATTGATGGAATGGATGTTGTGTTGATTTTAACTCTGTAATTTTAATGTTTTAAATGCTTTTACTTGTTGTGAGCCACCCAGAGTCCCTAGGGAGTGGGCGGCATACAAATTCTATTAAAGTTTAAAGTATAGCTAAACATAGGGAAAAATAGATTAATTGATATAATGCCATTGGAAGTTTCATAAAATTATTTAGCTCCAAAATCAATACATTATTACAGCCTGTTTGAAAGGCTTGATTTATGTAATTATACAGACAACACATCCCAGTTGATAGATAAAAGAACTGCTTTTTTTTGTCTTCCCAGATACCTCAGCAATTATAATATTAAACTCATGAAATACAGTTATTGCTTGCAGACACAGATCAACTAGAATTTGGCAGCTGGGAAATTGATGATACTTCCAACCTCAAAGGAAACTAATATTATACTATTAGTGATAGAGAAATGGTAGCTAACATTACAAATTTGGAAATTTATGCTTGGCATATTAAGAGAGCTGTCTGTCCCCTATGTGTGAATGTGTACAAATCAAATGTTTGTCTATATAAAATTTAAAAACAACACAATAAATTGCTTGCACATTGGCTTATTTATTCAGTATTTTTCATTGAGTAGCAAAAGTTGTGCAAGATTCTAGGTGTACCCTTTTCTCCAAAGTGCTACTAGAGGCTTAGTAATGATAGAAAAAGCTTTTCATGAAGATTCATGAATCACAGAAGTAAAGATCTTGACTTCAGCTTTGTAATACTTGACAGCTATATAAAAAATATTTCTTGTAATCATTCATGCCTTATTCTGGCTAGATTACTTCAACACACTCTATACAGGGTTGCTCTTGAAAACTCTCAGGAAGCTGTAATTGTTCCAGAATGTAGTGATGTGCATGATTTTGAATGCCATGAAGTTTGCCCATGTTATATTACTATTGCATGAGCTTCAATGGTTTCCAAATGCAATTTCGGTGTGCAATTTAAGGTGCTGGTTATCACCTTTAAAACGCAACATGGCACAGGGCCAGGTTACTCGCAGTATTGCCTCTCCCTGAGGTTATCTGCCCATCCCATTTGTTTAGATAATATGAGTGCACTTCAGGTCTCTTTTCAAATGTTTTGACCTAGTGGGACCTTGAAGACACACCTTCTCCGTAGCTGCCCTACTCCTTTGGAATAGCCTGCTACCTGAGATTCTGGGCCTCTAGACTTGTAGTTATCCCCCAAAATTGGGTTAGAATGAGGTTGAATCAGGAGGGTCAACTGTAAGGATGTTTGGCACATTGGTGGGATGAAAGGTTCAATTGTTTTATCTTGCTGCTTTAACTGGTTGCTGTAAGTGACCTAGGATCATTGAATGAAATAGGTGATATACATTGTCAGATCACTATACACATGCATGCCAGTATAACATGTCTATACTTACTTGGTCAACTCATAGTTTAGTATAAATGTTTGAGGTCACATCTGTTGACAATTAACATCATGTTTTGATTGAATCTCTGGGAGGAAGTGATTGACTGAATTGATTTTTAATGGATACCACTATGAGTTTTCTCTCTCATTGCAAAAAAACAGTAAATGGAGTGAATGTACATTTACTATATATGCTACTCATATTGCTGAATAAAACATAAAACAATTAAAAGAATCAAATGACATGATTTTGTATTTTACACCTCTTCCATATCTCTGAGTATTTTCTCACAAGTGAAGATATAGAATATCCAACATGCAAATTCTATATTTCATTCATGATTTAATGCTACACTGATGTTTGGGTGATATCATTTGTTTGTCCATTATATTTATTTATAGAATAGCCTATCTATCCCCAAATTCTCAGCAGTATAAACTACTAAAACCCAACAGACTACCAATAAAAAGCAAGTAAAAAGCACCAAAGAATATTCATAACAGAACACATACAATTTCAACAAAGCAATTATCTCCAGTCACAGTTAAGTGTGAAAACCACACTAGGGTGGAATCAATTTTACTATCTTACAAAAAAGCCATAAGCCAAAGAGCCAGGCACATCTCTGGGGTTAAATGTTCCACAGCATCAGGACTACCATGGGAAAGATCTTCCTTTCCTCTCATTTCATTTGAATATCACCTCCCTTGTCTGTACAAGGTGGGCAGTATCCATCTGAAAGACATGATAGCTAACATAACTTGGGAGCTGAAGGGTTTTGTGGACTAAATTCAGCTTGGAAGACTAGCAGTAACCAGTGGTTCAATTTGTAATGACAACTGCAGTATTTACCAGCAGTGGGTTCTATATCATCTGCAAAGATTTCCCTAAGCATTGCACAGAGCTTAGGATAGTAATCTAAGAGTGCTCATAATGGCAGGACCTTCTGTTGCTAAGGCTATAAACCACTAGTGGAAATGTTCTCTTAGCTCAGTCAAACTCCTGGTCCGTGGGCCGGATACATCACATGCTGGCCACTCCCATGCCCAGTTTAGTGAAAGAGAAAAAAGTCCCGATATGTTATGTGACACATGAGCTTGACACTTAGCTTGTAAAACAAATAAGCATTGTTCTTTCTAAAATAAAATTTTAAACAAAATGCTAATAAATTTGCCTATGGCGACCTGACTTTCCTTAAAACGAAGTGCTTTCTTGTTCTAATTTATTATTAACTATTTAATACTTTAATAGTGATTTCATGTGGCTCTCACTTAATGGCAATTGGGACCAACCACACTGTTGTTAAGTGATGCAGTGTTAAGTGAAACATCATGTGAATATGCTCAACTTACAACTGGGGTTGTTAAACAAATCAGATGTGGTCATTAAAGGCGACATCATGTGACCTTCCAACTTATTGCTAGCTTCTCTAATGGCTTTGCTTGTTGGAAGCCAGCTGTGAAGATAGCAAATGTAGATCACATAATCATGGAATGCTATGACCATCATGCATATATGCCGGTTGCCAAAGACCTGAATTTAATGATCATGTGATCACAGGGGCGCTGTGATGGCCCTAAGTTCAAGGACTGGTCATGAATGTACCTTTTCAGTGCCATTGTTGCTTGAATTGTTGCTGAATGAGGTAGTCAGTAAATAAGAACTATCTGTACAGGTTTAAAACTACATCAATAGGACCTGTATGTGGTGATGCCATGACCAAACCAATGGTGGGTTTCAATTTATTTTACTACTGGTGCGCTCATGCACTCGTATGATGCTTTGGCGCATGCACAGAAGCGTCTGAGTGGGTGGGCAGAGCCTCCCGCTGCCACCACTACCAGTTCACCCAATCCGGGGCGAATTGTCAGAAACCCTCTTCTGGGCCAAACCCATACTTGAATCCTGACAAGTACAAACTCAGAGTTTTTGCATCATGATGTCATGCAACGTTTTGTCCCTCCTTGCAGAGGCCTTTGATAATGATGTAAGAGATGGAGCTCTTAGAAACACATGTTCTATTGATAACTGCAGGAAAACACACAAACTGACTTCTGAGGACATCCTTGGGATTATGAATTACTGGCAACTTGCATGTCTTTCTCTCAGGAAGAAGATTACAGAGGGAGACCAACTTGGGTCCTTCCATCAAATGCAGTTTCTGGAAGCTTTTATTTATTTGTTAGAAAGAGCTGCCTATTATATATTAAAGGCCGATGTGAGGTCTCTCCTAGAAATATTTTCTAGCTAAATGATAAGATTACAACTTCCTGAAATAATAAATTATACAATTGTGAACACAAGCATTAGATAACATCTTAGCTGAGAAACATGTTATTTACTCTATGTCTCTTTTATCCTTGTATTTAAACCCAAGCCAGTAAACTATACAACAAGTCTTAATGAGACAATGGACTATTTTTAACATTCGCTTTCCGTTTTGTGGGATCCTTGAGAGCACGAAGGACCCCTCAGTTCAAATATGCTACAAATATTATCTTCTATCTTTCACTTTTAAATGATAAACCCCAACATTGCTCAAATAGTTTTATCATGGTGTGTGTGTGTGTGTGTGTGTGAGAGAGAGAGAGAGAGAGGGGGGGGGAAGGAGAGAACAGTACTTCAGCCATGACACCCCTGCCTATTTCTATAAGTGTGCAATGCAAATCACATATATTAGAAAAGGATGAGTTTTTGATTATCTGGTTTTAACCTTAACATTACTGACCTGCATTATGGATATCCCTTCTTGCTATGTTCTGTCTGCACAATTTGTTATGCTTGTTGAATTGAATCATAACTTATTTATAAGAGCAGTTTGATTATGGATTTTTTTAAATTCCTCCCATCTTTCTTCCAAATTTAATTTACAGTTTTCTATTGATTTTTCATGTGTTCTCCTGTCTTCTTTCCTTATAAGAGTGACTAACATGAGTTGATGAAGAATGATGAAAAGAAGGAGGAGGAGAAGACCCAATAAGCAAATATTATACGTAAACTATGCCATATATTTTGCATCTTCTTGTATTTCAAACTCGATCTTCTTTTTGCCTCTGTAAGATCTCTGATCACCAATCCTTTTCCCTTTGTTGTGCTTCATCTTATAACTAGAACAGAGATTTCCAATCACTGCTAGTTTCCCATATACTCTTTTGTGTCTGTTTGAGAAGTATGCTTCAGTTTTCAAAATATTTTGAGCTCAAAACATTTACGTTTCAAGCTTGAAACAACTGCTTGGAATTTGAAATGGGTTATTACAATCTTACCACAGGTGTTGAAATTCAAATCATGTGAAATATGTGATTCTGACCAATACGCTATTACAGCCATTCTGGAAGTGGTCTAAACTCAAAATTAGTTGTTTTGACCTCAGGATGCTTCTGGAATGCTCAGAATAGCACCAGGAAATTTCTGGTAAGGTCAGAACAGCTGTTTCAAATTCAGAATGTTTGCACTCACCATCCTGTTTCTGTGTGAATTTGATACTTAAAAAAAACTTCATGCAGATTTAATTATTTTCCCCACATATTCTGTCTATCTGTCTGCCAGTGTCTGTGTCCATCTGTCCATCCATCCATCCACCCATCCACCCACCATCTATAAAATTGTGAAAGTATATTTTTGTTTATGTTTTGTAAGTTATTTCCCATACATTTAATTCTATAAAAAGTGTATTAGTACATTTTTGGGGCTAACAAATCTTTAATAACTCAGTTTTTATGTCATGGATACTGAAGAGGCAAAATTAAAGTAAATCCAATACATGATATTTATTTATTTATTTGCAAGAATTGCATATAAATAAACATGCCTCACCAGACTACTCAATTAAATATATTTTTATGGATGCATATTTTGCATATTTTCTTTAGCCTTTTTCTGATCCTCCAGAAAGAGACCAAACTAAAGCATATCCAGGGCTATACAATGCTTTGGATTCATTTCCAAAATGAGAGTGTGAATGTAGCACCTGCAGCTCCCTAAATCAGCTGGGTCTTTTGCTCAGTCCATGGTGTCCATTGTAGAAAGCAGCCATACAGTTCCAGGGAAAGATGCAGTGGTTTGAAACAATTACAGGTCGAAGGTGGGTTTCTGCTGGCTTGCCCTGGATCAGGCAAATTGGTAGTGGTGGTGGCGAGAGACTCCGCCCACCCGCCTGGACATTTCCGTGTGAGCACACACACGAACAAACTGGTAGTAAAATAAATTGAAACCCACCACTGTTACAGGTGCTATACGTACTTTCATTCTTCATTGCTCCAAACAGTGATTTTCAAATTATTTCTGGTGCTTTGCATACCCTAAAGTAGGAGTAGTCAACCTTTTTATACCTACCGCCCACTTTTGTATCTCTGTTAGTAGTAAAATTTTCTAACCGCCCACCGGTTCCACAGTAATGGTGATTTATAAAATAGGGAAGTAACTTTACTTTATAAAATTTATAAAGCAGAGTTACAGCAAACCCCTACCGCCCACTATGAAAGCTGGAACGCCCACTAGTGGGCTGTACGATCCAGGTTGACTACCATTGCCCTAAGGTATCTTTCCCATCTCATTTGCAGAGGCCATCCGGGACCTACAAAAGGAAGCACTTTGGTTTGTAACTGAAACATAACTTCACATGACAATGGGGTTCATTACCAGTCTTTCAGGTTTTTATTTTGGGACTGATTAATGCATAACATTTTATACTGCTATGAAGAAGAGTAACTAATTTTTCATTATGGGAAATGTTGATCATTTGAGTATGGATTCTGACCCTGCTATACACTCATTTAATTGTCATACATTCCAGTATCCTTCTTGTTAATAAGAATGTCATGATGTATTTTGTCAGTTGCTTTGCCAAAATCAAGATGTATATGACCTATAATACTCCCACAATCTTCTAAACCAACTACCAGAGCAAAAAAGCAAACAAATAGAGAGAGATATGGTTGTTCTGGTAAGACCTGTTATTAACCAATTTGTATTACCTTCTAATGATCACCACATTATTTGCAAAATTCTTTACCACTTAATCACATCTATCTTGAGAATTATCTGACTATTGATGACAAGCTGGCTGACCTGTAGTTTCTTGGAACTTTCGTCCATTCTCCAGTTTTCTCAGAGCAAGAATTGGAGAAAAATGAGAATAGACAATAAGCTGTATTATTATTATAATTATTGCATGATTAATCTTTTGTGAGATTCACAGCTTTTGGGGCTGGTTGGTAGCTTAACAGCTCGAGTCCTAACCAAGGACCTAGGAAATGTTAAGGTATCGTAGGAGGATATAAGCTGTTCCAAGTAGGGTGGTTTTTTTGTAGAATCAGAATGTTCAAGTCTGATAAATTTAAAATTTCCAAATAGCAAGGTAGCCCTTTGGGTATTGCTCCAAGGGCTCCAATTACAATCAGGACAACACACAATTTCTTTTTCCACAGTTGCTCAACTTCAATTTGCAAGTCCCGGTACTTTGTGATTTTTTCTTGCTGTTTATCTTCAATTCGTGCATCTCCAGGTATTGCAATGTCAATGAACCATACTTTTTTCTTTTCAACTATTGTTATGTCAGGTGTGTTGTGGGCCAAGTGCCTGTCAGTCTGGATTCCGAAGTCCCACAAGATCTTGACTTTCTCATTTTCTAAAACCTTCTGAACCTGACGTTCCCAGTGTTTTTTGCTGTACTCAAATCCAAACTTTTGGCACAATTTCCAGTGAATGATCTTAGCAACACGGTCATGGCATTGTAGGTAGTCAGTTTGTAAAATTTTGCTGCACCCACTGATCAAGTGGTCGATTGTCTCGTCTTTCTCATTACAGAGGCGACATTTGCTGTTGGTGGTAACATGTTGAATTTTTGCCTTCATGTAGTTTATGGCTAAGGCTTGTTCTTGAGCTGCCAAAATAAAGCCTTCTGTTTCTTTTTTCTGTACTCCTGATCTTAACCAGTTCCAAGTTAGCTTTTGGTCAGCTTTGCCTTCAATACTTTTCAAGTATTGGCTATGCATAGCTTTGTTTTTCCAATTTTCAGCTCGCTTCTCAATTACTTCTTTCTTATATTCAGCTTTTGACTTAGTTCTCTTTAAAAGGCCTCCTTTATTTACTTCCTTAATAATTGGTTCTTCACTTTTCTGGATGTAATCATTCAAGCTGTGTTTTTCTTCTTCCACAGTCTGTTTTACTTGTAGGAGTCCTCAACCACCCTCTGCTCTTGGTAGATATAATCAGTCAACATCACTTTTAGGGTGCAAAGCATGATTCATTGTCATAAGCTTCCTTGTTTTTCTGTCCAAATTGTCCAATTCCATCTGGATCCAGTCAATTATTCCTGCAGAGTATCGAATCACAGGTATAGCCCAGGTATTTATGGATTTTGTGATGTTTCCTCCACTCAATTTGGACTTTAATATCTTGCGAATTTGTCGAATGTACTTGGCTGAAGTTAATTCCTTATTATTCATTAAGTCAGAGGCCACTAAAATCCCCAAGTACTTGTAGCCTTCTTCTGGTTTTACTGCCTTTACCATTGCTTCATTCTCAAGTTCTATTCCATCATCTTCTATGACCTTGCCTGCTTTGGTTGCCATTGTTGCACATTTGTCAATTCCAAACTGCATACCAATATCTTGGCTAAATTCTTTTGTGCTTTCAATTAATAAATTCAGTTCAGCTTTTGTTTTATCAAACAGCTTCACATCATCCATGTACACCAAATGCGAAGTTTTCAGTCCTTTCTTTGCAAGTTAGTATCCATAGTTTATCTTCTTCAAAATGATTGTCAGTTGTAGTATCGAGAGTATAAAAAGTAAGGGTGAAAGGGAATCGCCCTGGAAAATGCTTCGTTTAATTTCAACTTCACCCAGTTCTTCTTCATTAGCTGTAAGCTTCGTTTTCCAGAGATTCATTGAAGTTTCCATGAATTTTTGTATGTTGCTGCTGATATCAAAGATTTTCAGGCATTTCTTGATCCAGCTATGGGGAACTGAATCAAATGCTTTCTTATAGTCTATCCAAGCCATGAATAGGTTGGTTCGTCTTTTCTTTAAATTATTTAGGATTAGCTTGTCAATCAGCAGTTGGTCCTTTGTTCCTCTTTAATTTTTGCAGCATCCTTTCTGTTCTACAGGAAGCAAGTTATTTCTTTCCAAGTATCCATAAATTTGGTTTGCAATGATACCAGTAAGGAGCTTGTATGTTGTTGGCAAACAGGTGATTTACCTATAGTTTCCAGGGTCCTTTCCTTTTTCTTTATCTGTTTGGATCAAAAATGTCCTTCCAGTTGTCATCCATTCATTATTTTCAGGTGTTTTTAAGATCTGGTTCATTTGGGCTGCCAATCTTTTGTGCACACTTGTAAGTGCCAGAAGCCATGTAACTCATCTGGTCCAGGTGCACTCCAGTTCTTCACTTTTCTTGACTGTCTTTGCACCATTTCTTTTGTTATTTTCACATCTTCCATTTTATGCACTTTAATAGAATCCTCAATCTGTTTGATCTATTTTGCATATCTGTTGTGGTTCTTGTTGTTTTCCCACAAATTCTTCCAGAATTTCAGAGCTTTCTCTTTATCAGGCTTTTCATTTGTTGTTACTCCATCTCCACTTTCTAAGCTTTTATAAAACTGATGCTGATTTGCTCTGAACTGTGAGTTTTCCTTGAACTGAATTACTCAATTTTCATATCGTTTAATCTTTTTAGCAATGGCAACAACTCTCTGCTTCAGCTCTTCAATTACTACCTCAATTTCCTTATTCTCCAAATCGTATCTTGCTTCCAGGCTGCTTTTGACCTGCTTGTTCTTTAGCTGACCTTGCCTTAGGTTCTTCAAGTTGCTCAAGTCTCCATGAAATGTTTTGATATTATTGTTGTTGTTGTTGTTATTATTATTATTATTGACATTTATATCCTGAAGGATATACATCCAACAAACAAATAATTAAAATCTAATGTAAAAGCAATGTAATTGCTGTTATCAGAGACAAAAGGGACACCAGGAATAGGGATTGAATGAAACGCGCATGCAGAAGGAAATGGGCATCGAAAGAAAAGCCATTACGTCAACCTTTTGCAGCTACCAAATAACTGTCTCTAGTCAGTCACAAAACATTTGACAACTGTTTTATATTGGTGTCAATGGAATGGGGTTGTGAAGGTGTAGAATCACAAAAATTGCCTTGTTTCTCTGTGATGTAAACATTAAGGTATATACTTGTGTCAGATGTTGGGGTGCAAATACAATGCTGTTGCATTTAAGTGACATTGTTATTGTACATTAAACAACTTTGGCATGGTTATAGTCTGCACTGGACACTGCTTGTTCAGACATGAACTGCGCATTTGCAGCAGTCTGGTGATTTTCATCAGATGGTGTCACCATCCGATGAATGCATTCTCAAATAAACTTCTAATATCTGCATACATATTGTCTGAACAATTCTAATGTACTTTGGATTCCAGTGCAGTTATGATACCTGAATGCAAAGCTACTGAAATGAAATGCACATTTGTGTAAAGGCAAGGTTCATTTATCATTTGATAGCCCAAATAAACCATAATTGGCAGGGTTTGCACAATATACTAAGTTTTTAAACTATAGATCACAAATATCATGGCTGATGTCCACACCATGCTAAGTTAGCTAGAACAATAGAGGAAGAAACAACCCATTATGGCTTGCCCACATGGGGTGTCATCACAGCTGATGTACATAGAATTATCTTGCTAAAGCAAGCTATCCCCATGTTAATCCCTCTAACCTTGTCTGAGGATTTGCTTTAAAGCAAATAGCTGTATAGGAACCTAGACTGAAGCTTCAGTATTTTACTTGATTTTGCTAACGGATAAAGTAACTCCAGTAGTATCAGAGCCATAAAATCTCAAAATACCTATATGTCACCTGTAAGAGAATTAATACAAAATGCATGGCTTGAAATAAGCAATTGCATAACAAATGTTTCCATTCTTATTTAGCACCATTGGTTAATAATCTCCTATTCATTCTTTTTCAAGCTTTTGTATTTGTAATTATAATAAGCACAATATGTTTCGATTTCCAAGAAGACCTATTGTTTTGGATGTGATCTTTCAAAAGAATCCCACCAAAGATAATCTGACCTCATAGACAAACACGTTAATATATTATATAGCCCTTAAGACAGTGGAAGGCACATGAAAATTGTTAAAGCTAATTGTACACAATTCTACCTTTAGGTGGTGCCATTGTGTCTTTTAAACCAAGACTGACAAATCTAGTCACAAGGCTGGTTACAAAGGGACCAAGAGTGCTGCACATTTCTTTTTAATCTTTACAGATTTGTGAAAATCCACATATAAAGGATAAGTTATAGTTTATTTCTTCATCATATTAGAGATAACCAGAAATAAATTATGAACAATTTAGGCAGGGAGGGAGGGAGGAATTACTTTTGAATAGGTATTTTACTGTCATCTAAAATGTCCACATGGAAATGCTGATATAGAACCATAATATTAAAAAGATCTTATATAAATTTTGATACAATATAGGAAGTTATTAACATTTATGTTTAAAAAACATGGAATATTTGAATTTAAGAAAAATATTCGGTTTGACAAGAAGTTCAGATTTGTAAATAAGTCTACCAATAGTCTTTGATTATTTTTCCAATAGGCTTTATTTAATCCATTGATTGATTACATACTATCAAGTCAGTATTGATTAGTAATCACATAGATTGACCTTTTCCAGGATGCTCTGTTCCCAATCTGTTCCTTTAGGTCCCCCAACAACGCATCCATCACCACTGCAATCAAGTCCAACCAGCTCATCTTGCTGGTATTTCTCCTCCCCTCATTCTTTCTACCTTCTTCAATGTTATAGACTTCTCAAGACCACTAGATTTTTGCATAATGTGTCAAAAACATGATAATCTGTGTCCGGCTACTTGTATCTTGGAAGAACACTCTGAAATATTTCGTTCTGAGATGCATTTACTTGCTTCCTTGGTTATTCATAATATATTCAGGAATTTTATCAAACACCAAACTCAAAAACCATCCTGCTATTTCTAGCATGCTTCCTCAAAGTCCAACTATCATTTCCATAGAGTGTCCCAGTTAAAACTATAGCATGAATGATTCCAATTTTTGTAGCTATACAGAAACCTCATCTTATCCAATGTCTTCAGTACTATCTTAGCAGGTCTAATTCTGTAGTGCATTTCTTTACTGCTGGTTGATTTACTGTGGATAGTGGATACTGAAATACAGAAGCTATTTAGCATTTCAATATTCTCATTATCAAATTGAAGTATTGCTGTTTGGTCTTCTTTAGATTTAAGAGTTAATCATGGTTTCATTGTGGTTCCAATCTTGGGACCTTCTTTTTCATTACTTTCCTATAAAAGATTTCTCATGAGGACAATGAGATGTTTTGGGTCTTGACTGACACTATCAAAGACTTCCTATAATCAGTATAGCAAATATTTGGAAGAGGGGGGTATTCTCTGACTATTTCAATTATTTATCATGCATCAATAATGATAATAATATCTCTTGTCCTTCAGCCTTTTCTAAAGCCAGTTTGCTCATCTGGTATCTTTTCTGTGTAATCTTACCTGTATTGATTGATTCTGAGCTTTATTTTAGCATGTAAAATTAAGGCTATTGTACTCTTGGATATTTTGTAAGTCCCCTTTCTTGATCCAAAATCCAGATTTGCTGGCATGATTCTGTTAGAAAATTGTTCGCTGTATTTCTGAAAATATTCCATCAATTCCATCAATTCCTGTCACCTTCAAACTTGATGACAGGCGCACTAACATTGTTTTCTATTACTAGAAATTCTTGACATATCTGCTGTAAATAATTTCATTTTCTTTCTATCATCTTTGCCTCAACTTCTTGGAATTAGCATCTGACCGCTGCTATCTTTTACAATACCAATTTGAATTTGGAACTTGTTTATGAATTTAAAAATATTTGGAATATTTTCTTTTAAAAAAAATATCAATACAATACAATAACAGAGTTGGAAGGGGCCTTAGAGGTCTTCTAGTCCAACCCCCTGCCAAGGCAGGAAACCCTATACTGTTTCAGACAAATGGCTATCCGACATCTTCCTAAAGACTTCCAGTGTTGGGAGATCACAACTTCTGGAGGCAAGCTGTTCCACTGATTAATTGTTCTAACTTTCAGGAAATTTCTCCTCAGTTCTAAGTTGCTTCTTTCCTTGATTAGTTTCCACCCATTGCTTCTTGTTCTACACTCAGGTGCCTTGGAAAATAGTTTGATTCCCTCTTCTTTCTGGCAGCCCCTGAGATATTGGAACACTGCTATCATGTCTCCCTTAGTCCTTCTTTTCATTAAACTAGACATACACAGTTCCTGCAACAGTTCTTCATATGTTTTAGTCTCCAGTCCCCTAATCATCTTTGTTGCTCTTCTCTGCACTCTTTCTAGAGTCTCCACATCTTTTCTACATTGTGGCGACCAAAACTGAATGTAGTATTCCAAGTGTGGCCTAACCAAGGCATTATAAAGTGGTATTAACACTTCACGTGATCTTGATTCTATTCCTCTGTTTATACAGCCTAGAACTGTATTGGCTTTTTTGGCAGCTGCTGCACACTACTAGCTCATATTTAAATGGTTGTCCACCAGGACTCCAAGATCCCTCTCACAGTTACTACTATTGAGCAAGGTACCACTTATATTGTACATGTGTACGTTTTTCTTGCCTAAATGTAGAACCTTACTCTTTTCACCATTGAATTTCATTTTATTAGATAGTGCCCAATGTTCAGGTTTGTCAAGATCCTTCTGTATCTTAAGCCTGTCTTCTGGAGTGTTGGCTATTTCTGCCAGCCAATTTACATCTTTGACACCTTGCCAATATCAAAGGTATCTGCATCTTGTACCTTCCTCAGATTGTTGGGGGGCTTTTGCGTTTGTCTTCCCTTCCCTTTTTTTCTCTTCTCTTCTTTTCTGATTAAATCCATAAGAAGAGAAATGAACATCCAGTTTGCTTCCTTATGTTTCTTGAACTTCACCAGGCCCTTTTCATATTCATCTTTAATAACTTATTTGATCTGATTCCACAGTTTCCCTGTTTTCCATTCAGGATTCCAAAGTGATTCCCGATGTTCATTTGAAAATGGTGATTACATTCCCAACATCATGCTGAAGAAACTGACTGTTGAAGAAGTAGAGCATACATTGGTTAATTATGTAGCCAAAAATAAGCATTGATGCAAGTTAAAAAGATAAAACCAGGCAATGGCTTATAGTTGCAACATTTTAAAAAAGAAACTGAAGGCTTGATTTTTGGCTACTCAACAACAAGCTATTTGAACTAAGGCAAGCAAGGCAGAATTGAAACATCATCAAATGATTCAAAGTGCATATTCTGCAAAGAAGCAGAATTACATTGTCTGGGTACAAACAATGACATAACACAGTTGCTAAAGTTAATCAGTAGAATATTTGTAAATATTATCATGTGAAAGTAATGAAAAATTGGTGCGAACACAGAATTGAAAAATAGTTGAAAATGAGCAGGTGAAAATATTGTGGGATTTCCAAATACAAACTGATGTAGTTTTGACATACAATGCGCCAGATTTAACTGTGGTTGAATAGAAAAAATTGTGGCTAATTGATGTGGCAATACCAAGAGACAGTCGAATGAAAGACAAAGAATTGGAGAAGATCACAATGTGTCAACACCTGAAAAACAAAGTTGAAAGATTATGGCATAATCTTGGATGGTACTTAGAAAATCTATGCATACAAAAAAAATTCCATCTGTCAATTACAAAAGGCCTCACTGCTTGGATCTGCAAATATATTATGCTGCTACATTATATCCTACTTCTTGGGAAGAACTCGATGTGTATGAAGACCAATGCCAGATTGGCAGCTGTGTGATTTTCTATTGTTCTGTGCGGTAATAACGGTGAACTTAAGCTGTATGGGAAAACTCCATCTGAAATGATGGTATATTTGCAAGAAATATCACTTAATTACAAGTAAGAAGTGATGAAACCATTAAAAAAAAACAGAAAAAGAAGCAACTATTTTTGCTTCTACAAAACAGTTTACAAAATCTACACATTTAGTAACAAAACACAAGTGGATCAAAAAAAATTAATGTTTATTTTTCCAGTGATCTTTTTCTCCATGCCTGGTTTCTGGTGTGAAGATTTTGATACTAAGTTACAGAAAATCTGACTGAGCGAGGATTACCGAAAATAAAGAAATAGCATCCTTTCTTATATTTAATGTTTAAAAATTAATTTCTAGATGGCCATCCTAACTTCCTGGATAAATGAGTTCCCTATATTGATATAGGATAGTTGGTTTTTTTAATTATTTTCTTTTTTATGCTTTTTTGTTTTTTGTTTTTTCTTTTAGGTAATTTTATTATATTAATTTTTTCCAGTTCTTTTATTCAGTTGTCATTTTTCTTAACTATTTCATGCTTTTATTTCTTTTAAAAGCTTTGTCTCATTTAAATGAAGTTTATTCCTCTTATTTTTATTTAATCTGCAGAAATCTGAATTTTCTATTTGCAGCTTTTTCACTTATATCATCTTTAGTTAGTTCCTGTAATGTGAGAGGACTTAGATGTTCTTTCAAGAGAAGACAGATACTGGGCAATATAAAACTTGAAAAGTGTTGCATATTCAATATGCAAATACCAGCTGCGACCTGATTGGTTGGTCGTTTTGACAGTTGGTCTGAGTGCTAGTATAAATACCCTGACAGTTGCAGGGAACGTTTGAATCGCTTGTCACCTGTGTTATAATAAAGATCTGTCTTGCACATGGCTCCTGCGTGTCAATTCCCTCACAACAACAACCCACACGTTACAATACTGGCGACGAGGATGGGATTGATATGCGATTCCCGCAGAGCCTAACAACATCAGCCAACGTGAACGCAGGAAAAAAAATTTTTTTCTTTCCTACATTGAGGGCCTGTCAGGGCCGCCGCTATGGCCAGCAAGCGACATCAACAGCAGCCTCCGGTTGTAGCCAACCTCAGTAAGCTCCAGGCGCGGCCTCCATCCGTCCGAGGGACGGGCTTCCTACGCTTAACCTCGACTGGAGCCGCCGCCGCTACTCAGGGACGAGCTATGGACCATGATGGCTAAACTGCGCCAGCTGTGCCTGCCTGCCTGCCTGCCACCAGCTGTTCCTACGGCATGCCTGCCACCAGCTGTTCCTACGGCACTCCAACCGCCTTGTTCCAACCGCTGCGTTCAACAACAGCCTCATTCTCCAAGCTGCCACCTAGCACCACCGGCTACGCTCTCTCAGCCTGTCTAAAGCCTCTCCAACACTAGCACACTCACAACATACACCAGACTGTCCTCTACACCATGAGCCTCCTTCCGCTGCAAAGGCCACCGCTTGCTTCTCGAACCAACGAGAGCTACAACACAACGAGAGCCTCCCTGCTGCAAAGATTCGAAAGGACCTGTTTTTTTTTCCTGGTTCTAAAATTTAGCTACAAAGGACTCACCACCATCTTGAAACAGCAGAACTGGGGGGAAGGAGAGAGATTGAATATGCAAATACCAGCTGCGACGTGATTGGCTGGTCATTTGGTCTTTAGAACTGGGGGGAAGGAGTGTTGCATATTCAATATGCAAATGCCAGCTGCGACCTGATTGGTTGGTCGTTTTGACAGTTGGTCTGAGTGCTAGTATAAATACCCTGACAGTTGCAGGGAACGTTTGAATCGCTTGTCACCTGTGTTATAATAAAGATCTGTCTTGCACATGGCTCCTGCGTGTCAATTCCCTCACAACAACAACCCACACGTCACAATAAAAAGGCTTTCAGTTTTTTTGGAAACATATCCTCCTATATGAGAAAGATTTTATCTTGCAGATGTGTTGATTTATTTTAAAATACATACATACACACATACATACATACATACACACACACAGTATATGTACACACACTGTGTGTGTGTGTGTGTGTGTATGTATGTACGTATGTATGTATGTATGTATGTATGTTCTGCTAGGGAAGTATGATTAACAAATCTTAAAAATGTGTCGTGAACAATGGAATAATTGATCCAAAAGGCCACTTTAAAAAAATAGTTGTGGTTAGTCTTTACTCCATAGGAATATTTTTAACGCATGTGTTAGAATAGGTTGTAGAAAAAGAAATGTTAAAATGGCTTTTGAGTAGACATGCAAGGCAACTTGCCTGGAATTATGAAATGTATGCTTAACTTAATTGCATTTAAGTCTTGATCTAGAATCTGTAATGAATAACATAAAGTGTAGATAATAAAAGCATGGAGAAAAATACTGGTAATGTTTTGGCTTCTTTGTTGAAACCACAGTAGTAAAATGATGGTTTTGCTCTATCAAGGATAATCAGAACAGATGTATAATATTTTTTAAAACAAAGAAGATATAGATTTTATACAGAAACAAGCTACTAAATATTTATCTAGCTGCATCTTCTTTAAACTGGAAGTAGGAAAAGTTTTTTGATTTACAATTCTCTATTTCTGAGGGATTTTCCCCCCAGCTTCCTTTAATATTGAAGGAATTGATTTTGATTAGTACAAATTCTGTTGATTGTGCAAGTTATCATCCAATTTGCTTATTAAATGTAATATCAAAAACTTTTATAATATCTGAGGCTTGGTGATAACAAAGTAACTTTGATTATTAATCCTAGACAATCCTAGACACACACAAGCTTTAAGGAATATTATGTCAATTATGAGTTGATATTTACACACACGCAAAAGAGAGAGAGAGAGAGACTCTCTTTTGCTACAAAAATATTTGAGGTTGCAAAAATCAGTTCACCAGACTCCTTGTACTTGAATAAGAGAGAGAGATATTGATTAATTTAGAGCAACATCTGGCCAAAGGCACATTTCTTTCTTCTTCTTTTTATTAATTGGATTACTGTGTGGAATTTTAATCTTTAATTTTGTGTTGTTAACAATGGAATTATTTTTCTACCTGTCAAAATATGTATGGAATTAGGGTTAGGGTTAGGGTTAGGGTTCACTTTCTTCTCCGACAGGCATCAATCCCTTTCAAGGATTGATTTTATTCTAACCACTAATGATTTGCTTTCTAGGGTCAAGAAAACAAAGATTGCGGCTAGGGTCCTTTCGGACCATAACCCAGTTTGGATGGAGTTGGGAAGGGTAGTGCAGGCAAGAAGATCTTGGAGATTGAATGAAAACTTATTTAGATATGAAAAGTATATTAATGATTGTAAAAAATTACTATCTGAATATTTTGTTTTGAATATGAATAAGGGTACATCTATGGAATTTGTATGGGATGCAAGCAAAGTGTATATGAGAGGAGTCTTGATGAATATAAATAAAACACATAGAAATAATCAAGGGTTAAAACGAACAGAACTGGAAGAGGAATTAGGAGAAAAGAGCTGGAGTTAACAATGAACCCAGACGATACAAAGGTTAAGGAAGGGAGGTGTGGTTTTCTCGATGCTACATATTATCATATATGGTGGACCTGCCAAAAGGTTAAGCAGAAATGATTTAAACTGTTAAAAGTTAGTTCAGTAAGAAGAAGCTAAGGTCAATGTAGAATGTCATTAATTTCTTTATCTCTTTTTTCTCAATAGATTTTAGACTGTGTTAGTTAAAAATCCATACCGTGTACAGGTTCTGGGAAGTCGGGGGGGGAGGAGGAGGGGGGTTGGGGGTGGAGGGAGGGAGGGGCACACAAAAAAAATTGTACTTCAATGTCTTAATGATTGACAAATGATGAAATTTTTGTGTTTTTTTTAAAAAAAGAAATAAAATAAATATTTGTTTAAAATGAAAAAAAATGAAAAAAAGAAAAAAATATGTATGGAATTTATCAAGAATGCCATCTATTTACTGTAACAGTTGCTACTGAAATCACTGGAGTAATGTTAAGGTATATATCAATTACTTGCAAGAATTATTGATAGAAGTTAAATAGCAAGAGATATTGTAGGAATTGAAGTCCACACATGTTGCCATTTGCCAAGGTAGAATAATTTGGTCTACTCCTTGATTTTCCAGCAGTATTTTGTTTTCTTGTTATATTGTATACATTATTGCCAAATTATCTACTAAATGCTAGCCATATGTTAAAATCCATATCATCTTAACAGCCCATTTACCTGAAGCCATGTCACTTCCAGTGGGGATGACTAACAATAAATAAGTATAAAAAGAGGGTATTGCTGTTCTTCAGATACTATTGCTTATAGTACATAAACTTCCCAAGTTTAAATTAAATAGTCTACTATTCTCCTCCCAACATCACATACACAGATATAGGTAGGTAACTGTTATCACCAAATCCATATAACACAGTTTATTGCTAAGGGTCAGTGTTTACTCATTTAAGGACATTATTGATGGTCTCCATTTATGTTGTTCATTTGTAAACAACTGCCCTCCACTTATTTAAATGCCAATAGTTAAATCAAATTCCGATATCCTAAATTATCTTACAATGTCACCTCATTCAACCTATTGTTCATTGTGGTAGTATAGGAAAATCTAAAATAGCTACCACAGATGTTGATCCAAGATGCAGCTCTACCTGAAACAAACAATGCTATCAAAAATTTACTCAAAATCAGTTGCCTTCAATTTAATTGTGAGGAATGTTTAGAGGATATGCTATATTCACTTCAATGTTTGAATGTTCTTTGGCTTCAGAATACAAAACTTGTAATAAATTGGGGGTGGGGGGTGGGAAGTAATCAAAACACAGAAGTCTTCCAGAATTTAGCAGAAATCTATGGAAGAAATTCAAACAAGAAGTCAACACATGTCTGCTCTTAATTCCACAGTTGTCAGTCTATTGAACCACATACATTTCTGTGTTATAGGAAACATTTTATTCCTTAATTCCTGCATTGCTATGGTTCCAGACCCTGTTATATCATATATAATATGCATAGCTTATTTGGGCAAGACTTTGGAGCTTTAAATGAAAAGCTCAGAACAGTAAATTGAGGAAGATATAAAAAATAAATGGGTTGATGTGGTGGCTCACTGGTTAAGATGCTGGGCTTGTCAGTTAGGAAGCTAACAGCTCGGGTTCTCCATGTGATGTGATGGGGTGAGCTCACATCTTTTCCCCAGCTCCTATCAATCAAGAAGTTCCAAAGCATGCAAATTCAAGTAGATAAATAGGTACCACTTTGGTGGAAAGTGGAGATGAGCACCTCCCTCTATAGTCAGCAACGACTAGAGGAGTAAAATCTGCAAGAACTTCTTTACCTTTACTTTGTACAAATTAAATAAGAAGGATACGAAAAGAGTCAAGGTGATATCAAATGCTGAGTTGAATTTTTCTTTATTGTGTCAGTAAGACTCCTCTATTGCCTTCACTTTGCTGATACGCTCACAATCTACACAATCTACACAATCTACACAAATGAAGCCTAGAAACAGGTGGAAGTAAATGACATTGCATGTCTGAAATCTGCCCAAAGATTGATTCCTCTAGAATAATATATTGAATGTATTCAATGTGACAGCTGTGGTAAGAAGCAATTGGAAGAAGCTGTTGAAAGGAGGATGTGATCAATAAGAAGGTAGGGGTGTATTAGAAGAGTGTTAAAGAAAGGAGAAAGAAGAAAAAGGAAAAAGAAGGTTAAGAGCTTACTTGTCCAAATAGCTATTATACTCAGGAGTTAATAATCAATCATCAATTTAATTTATGGTTAAAAGCCCCAAATCTAATTAAAAATAAAATCTTAACTTAGCATTAGGTAAAACAGTTTAACAAATAAGATATAATATTAGATAATACACTTAAAATACCAGCTCACTGATCTGTTACTAAAAATTTGTTTCTATAGCCATAAAGCTGACCATTGCCACTATAATCTTAGGATTGTCACCTGCAAGTTTGTAATTTTAGGTTATGAGAACTATGAGAACTATTGATTATATATTCTGCTTCAAAATAAGTATGTGTACATGCTTGTGTTTGTGTGTACATGTCATATATAAATATACTTTCATAATGTGCTGAGAAATTAAGATTGTAACATGTCACTCTGCTTACTGGATTTAATATAAATAATTATGCATATAAGAAGGAATCTGCTTATTCTTTATATCACTAGATGGCTTGAGGAGGCACATTAAAAGAAATCAGGATTCATTTTAGAAGCTGAATGATCTACCATGACCTCGAAGGGTCAGAAACTTGCAGATAATTTCTGGAATTTCACAAAACTGTGCGCCTTAAATGATAAAACCTGTGCACTGTGAAGCATGTCAAATCAACTGGGTCTTATTTGTGAGTACACATACAATGAACAAGATAAATGACCCCATTCAACCCCCAAAGCGTATTTTAAGGAGTTCAGGGATCTGAATCATGATAACCTGCTGCGAGTGCAAGCTAAACAGTTATGATGCCTTTCAGCAGGTATGTGCGGTAATCAGGTGCTCTTCTGTAGTTGCCTCTGAAGAGTCAAGTATGTGTTAGTAGACATAGCACAGATCTGGCATTCCATCCAGAGACCTGGGAAGGACGAACTGGGGGAAAGAGAATAGAAGCCAATTGAGTAGAGAAGTCATTTTATCAATCATATTTGATTCTGTTCTCATTCTCTTAAAGCTTTGATGTGTCGTATAAAACTGATACTCTGGATGTTTTCCAGACTCTTAACTTTCCAATCTGAAAAGGTTTTGGATTAGCTGCTGAAGATATGTGTTTGCAATTATACATTTGAAAATCTTTTCCCCTTCTTTGAGTTAACATTCTTTCACTGTTACCACACACTTCTGCTGTTTTGTTTTCCTTCTCCATGACACAGAAGTCCTTATTGCATTACTTTGTGCCCTCAAGCCTTGCAGGTTCAAAATCCTTTGATACTGTTGTATCAGAATAGTCTCACTAAAGCTAATATAACCTGGGTATGAGTGGACTTAATTGTGGGGAGGGGGAAAACGACAAAGTTGAACAAGACCTCTTCAGCTGGGATGCCAGGATACAGAACAATCCAGCAACTGCAGACATAGATACACATATGTGCAGATAATTTATGTAATTAAAAATAGGTTGTAAAGGAGGTATTCCTCCTCCTCCTCAAAGATTGAAGTCAATTTTATAGGTTTATTATGGTATTTTGTGGCCTTCAGTGTAGCACTGTGCAGGTAACCATGAATTGGATACAGATGTGTATCAGGCAGTTACCCTACCATTCAATTGTTTCTCAAATATTTTTATACACTGTAACTCCAATCATGATTATTCTGCTAAACAACTCTTTGTCAGGCTGGCCAAACCATGGCTTTGATGGGAGGAAAATGCCCAGGGAGAGTTACCAATATTTAAATTTATTTCAGAACTATTATCAGCATTAATAATTGGGCAGTGGTGCAGTATGTATAACAGTCATCATATAAAGAAAGATTACACAAACATACAAACAAACACATTGTTTAACTTTGGTATGTCTCTCTGAACTGCTTCATTCTTGATGATTGAGAGATCAGAGCACACTTTCATTCACCAGCATCTTCAGCTTAAGGCAGGACTCAAACTCCTGGTCCATAGGCTGGATGCATCACATGTTGGCCATGCCCACATCCGGTTTAGCGAAGGGGAAAAATGTCCCGATATGTCACATGAAGCTGCCATGATGACGTGAGTTTGATACCCCTGGTTTAGGAGTTAAATAAGTCATAAGACATCTTCTCAGGCACAGAAGAGATGTTACTAAACAGACTAGACAGTGCTGAAACAAATGGACAAAAATATTACCTCACTCTTCCTCAGAAGACTTAAAAGCATGTAGTTTCTAATAGCTGCAAAATTTGAGTAAGGACATCAGTTTTTTCATCTCCTGCACTGCCCTTCTTTTGTAGAGTTTGATTATAGTGGAGAATCTCTGTGAGTTCTACCTATGTTATACACACTCTGAGATAGGGACAATAATAGGAGATAACATTTCCCTATTTTTTGAAGATCATGTGAGACCTAATCTGCTCCAGCTCTCTTCTTTTATAACCATGATTTAAAGACTGAAAATCAATCTGCACCTACATTAAAATAGGTCTCCCTTTTCCTTCTTTTGTTTTCTTTTTGAAATACCCACTATCAAGATATCACTAATTTGATGCACGTGTTTTTGATAATACATCCCTAATTTTCAAAATATTTATTATTAGATATATGAGATAGTTGTAGGCACTTATTCAAAGGATGCTTTCATGATGTTTCCACAAAGGGAGAAAGATGCCTTATATGAGTGACATCACATCAATTTTTATCTTCAATTGTTGTTGGTTTTTTGACTCTGGTTTTGGTTAACAAAAAGAAGTAATTTAAAAGTTTTCTAAAATTGCATTTTCTGACCATATTGTGAGATCAAAATTGTTTGTTAGTATTCTTAACATATATTTGCACTAAAAGATCCTATTCATTTAATTAATCTAAAAGGTAAAGGTTCCCCTGCGCATATGTGGTAGTCATTCCTGACTCTAGGGAGCGGTGCTCATCTCCGTTTCTAAGCTGAAGAGCTAGCGCTGTCCAAAGACGTCTCCATGGTCATGTGGCCAGCATGACTCAATGCCAAAGGTGCATGGAGCACTGTTATCTTCCCACCAAAGTGGTCCCTATTTTTCTACTTGCATTTTTACATGCTTTGAACTGCTAATTGGCAGAAGCTTGGACAAGTAACAGCAGCTCACTCCATTATATGGTGCTAGGGATTCAAACCGCCAAATTGCTGACCTTTCTGATCAACAAGCTCAGTGTCTTAGCCACTGAGCCACTGTGTCCCCTCTATAATTAACTATAAGTAATTAATCTATTGTATGGCAATTTTCCCCGTCTTCGTTATACAATCCTTGCACTGATTTTGAGTATTCTGCATTACTCATAATACTAATATTATTACAATTAAAAAAATGAGAACTAATATTTTATTGAAAACAGTAACTTATAAATGTACTTTCAAGCGGAAGGGTTTTGTGAAAATTCCCCAGTTTTTTCTTCTGGCAGTTCATGCCCTCTGAGATGATGCTAGTCAAATTCAGTGGGAAATGAAGAATAATCAGTAATTCATTTTTGTAGCCTTTTCCTTTGGAATCTGGGATATTTTTACTCCCCTTTTCCCCAAAAATGAATAGGAAAAGGGAAACATTTGCTTTCTCTCTAGTGACTACATTCTATCATAGCCCTCCCTGCCCACCCACCCCCTAATAAAGCAGGATGTATAAGTGGGGAGAGGAAATCATAGTTAGCTATCTTCTTAGCTGTGAAAAGAATCTGCCTAGAGAAGAGGAACAGTGTTGTATCCCTTTCTCATGCATATTCCTGAGAATAGTTATAGGTTAACTCAACATGTGTGGTTGTCTGTGTGAAGAACTGCAGTGAAATAAGTGGAAGTCTTTTGACATCTTGTTTTCTTGATGAATCTCTTATGGATTGCTCAGAAGTTATATGATCCATTGCTTTGCTAAACATTCATAGGCGTTCCTTTATTCTTGATTGCTGGAACTACATCACTCTCTTGGCTAATTGTTTCTTCTTCATGTTTATATGGAGGAGGCTGTCTCCCCCATCCTTTTAGCAGTAAAAAAAATACATCCACAACTATCTTGTTCTGTAGCTGAGATTGCATTTTGTTAAGTGATGGCAGTAGCAAGAGTTTAATAAAGACCTTCCAAGACCTTCCAGTCGACACCTGAAGTACGTGCAGAGCAAAGGTGGTATTCAGCAGGTTCTGATCAGTTCTGGAAAACTGTTAGCAGAAATTTTGAGTAGTTCAGAGAACTGGTAAATGCCACTTCTGACTGGCCCCACCCCCATCTGTTTTCTGCCTCCCGAGTCTCAGCTGATTGGGAAGAAATTTTGCAGTAACCTTCCCCTGGAGTAGGGTGGGAATGGAGATTTTACAGTATCCTTCCCCTGCCATGTCCACCAAGCCATGCCCACTAAGCAATGCCACACCCACCAAACCATGACCACAGAACCGGTAGTGAATTTTTTTGAATCCCACCACTGGTGCAGAGCTTCCAAGCAAGATGACATTTCATGGAAGAGGACCAGATGTGTGGATGTGATGGGCAATGTGGTTCTGCAAATGCCTTGGGCATGATCTTCATCAGCAGTCTACACAGAGACATATATGATCCAGGAAGCAAAGCTGAAAACCAACCAGCCTTTTTGAGCAGATTTCCCCAATTACAGATACCCAGGAATATGAAAATAAAACATTACTTTGCTATATCTACCCAATGAATGACCATGTTGACCAGGTCACAAGATAGTCTGCTTTATGCATTAGCTTTTAACTGCATGAACACTCTAAGAAAAGGGTTTAATTAGTACCTACCAAACAGTAAAACAGATGGGAAATAGGAAAGATAATTAAGTGAAAAACAATTTAATGAAAAATAAATGTAGTGTGATCCTGTCTAGGGTAAATAATCAATGACACCAAGCTGCTCTAACTGGGCCAGGTAGAATCTGATGGAGCAACAACCCCAATTTCTCTACAGGAAAGCCTTCTTTGCTGCATTGAACATGATCAAGAAGCTGTCACCAAATTATTGTTTCGCTCTTATCCTTTTCTGACTAATTCCTTTTCAGCATGGGAACAAAATGCAGACATGCATGACCCAGGCAGAATACTTGTGAATTAGTTCCATTGAAGCCAGGCCATATGCCTTATGTTGTAGTACACACAAGAGGGTTATCTCTGTTTGTTGGCGTGCTTTTCCTGCAGCTGAGGGAAGCAGTGCTCGGTACATATTCCTTAATTTGGATCCTATTTATTAATGCACGAGAAGCAGGGGTGGACTTTTAATTAAAAATGACATCATCAAGTTTCTGCTAGCACTTTGCAAAGCAGTCCACATAGACTTCTGCTGCCTGTTTTCAGTTTTTCAATGGTCCTATTATGAATTATAACCTCATTACACAAACCCAGCTAAATGGTGGAATTCCAAATAGGGTTTTGTGGCTTTTAGAACCTAAATAGCTAGAACAAGCACAAAAGGCAGCTGCGGTCAGCCTGTTTCCTTTCTTGCCACAGCAGTTATGGAGATGCCATTCCAGTGACCACTTCTTCTACAATGAGTCAGTTTCATTTTTAACAATCTGATTCAGTCCTTCTAAAAAATAAGAAAAAGGCGCAGGAGGAGGGGGAGACAGAAGGAAGGAAGAAAGTTATTCCAACATGATTCTTGTGTGCCTGACTTTTGCAAAGGGGTCAAAACAAACGTTAACCCATTGGGATCCTGCCAGCTGTGAAGTTCCTGCCTTCTAGAAATGGCAGCATTATGAAACGGCTACATCTGTAAAGGACGAAGCAAACATAGTCTTGCATTTTGAGGCGTGCTGATGTAAAAAAAAAAATAAGCAAAGGTCACCTTTTGGAAACATTCTTGCTTTGGGTTGCATGACGACATTTGGCTCTGCACCAATGCATTCCAGCTTGTGAAATGGGATTTCCCACCATTCTTCTCCCAGCACGCCTCCATTCTTCTGAAATCCCCAACCGTGGAAGAGAGTTGCAGAATGGGATGGATTGTGGTACATCATCACCCATCAATGGTAGTGGCACAACGCCACCCATCAAGACAATGATGCAATTGGATCCAGCCCAATATGCTTTGCTTAGGCAGACCCACACAAGTCCTTCAGGAGGGCTAGTGTGTGTGATTTTGGACCACTCTTTCTTTCAGTCTACTGACTGCAATAAACTTGGCTTTGTAGTTAGGAGAACGACAGGACACAAACAAATGATGATGACAATAGGGGTTTTAAATATACTTTTAAATATAACAAAATATAGCAAAGTGAGCATATAAAAATGATTTATTGCAGAGAAAAGGGAAAACATTAACGGTTGTTGAAAACTAGCAAGAAAGCTATCCATAAACAACCTTCGTCATGTTCAGATGAGAATATGTCTTCAGACCTCTAAGTCATGGCATATGTGAAAAGGCTCAAATGTGCTGAAGTATGTTCCTTTCTAGTGTGACTAGCTGTTTTATGTAAGCTATTTGCCCACAATTACAGCTGAATTTATCCCCCATCTCCAGGGAGATTGATGTAACTCAGAAACTCTTTCAGGTATTTTGTACAAATGCATGATTGAGCTCTTAAGAATGAATGGTTCAGTTACTCTTCAACCAGTACATGTTCTCCCTTGGACTGAAAATGGTTGTGTCTCCTTCCATGGAGACAGGGATTTGTCTATCAAGTTTCTGATCCTGGACCAAAGCCTTATGTATATGCTTCTATATACAGCTAACCCTCCTCAGACTGATGCCAATCAATGCTATAGCTGGATCCACGATTTTCCTTGCAAATAATGAAATAAGGCAAGAAACATTGATTATCATACCAATGAATGATTTGGGGCAACTATTAAGTTCATCATTAATTACTATATCATTAAGTCAAAATATAGTTATATCCCAAAATGACTCAACGCATAAGCAGCTATGAGTCCCAAGGATCTCCCCCCCCCTGCAATCTCAAGAAGGGAATGCAGCACTTTCAAACTTTCATGGAATTTATGAATATGTCTTTCCCCTTCAAAATGACTCACAGTTTTTGTTTTGAAGTTTCTGAGCTTCTCTCAGGGTTATAGAATGGTCAAGTGAAGCGGAACACAGTTTTTTAAAATCAAGGAAGCCTGGCTGCAGTTTCATTGAGAAAAAAAAAGACCATTCCTGTGTTTGATTGAAAAATAAATCTGCTGCTCTCAGTGAACCTTTGAAGTCCCCTAGCACAGTAATTGTTTCACGACATTTGCAGCTTTAGGCAGCAAGAATGTTTGTGGTTGTTTTAAAGGCATCTGAGTGTGGATTCCATATGGCTGTTTAAAAAAAAATGGGGGGATTTTCTATTCCTCCCTCCTTCTAAGTCATACACTCAGTTTCCTTGCTAGTAGTCTCCATGCTGCCTCCCCCCCTTTCTTTCTTTCTTTTTTCTTTTTGTCCTGTAGTCTGTATAAAGACAAGATTGACAACCATTGTAGCACACATATTCGAGCATATTTGAGTTTGAACAAATACTAGATTGCCCGCCTGAAGCTTATTTAATGATACTCCAACAATGCTCCATTTTGCATTTCATTTCCTCCAAAATCTACATTGGCTGTGAGGGATTTTACAAATCCCAATGAGCTTAATTAAATTCATTGCAATGCATTTGTGAGCATTTCCAAGGGCTTCACTTGGAAATGTTATGACAACTAGGAAACTCTTGATACCTTATCTTCCCAATATACTTTGCAGAACATATATTTTTTTCTAGATTGCATGACTGAAAGGGAAGTTGCACAGTGCTCTGATTTTTCTACTTTAATACTATTGACATGATCAGACCGTTGTCTTATGAAGTTTGGACTGTTGATGATTTTCCCATTTCTTAGAGATATGGCCCTAGTAAATTGTCCTGTCCTGATTGACTTATGGAATTAGGGAATTCCTGAATATTCCTTGAACATTCATGAAGATAGTTTAGACAGAGTATTGCTTCTCAGTTGGTTTTTCTTTTTGCCTTTATATTCTATTATTTTGAAAGAGAGCCAGCACATACACAATCTTTCTCTTTCTTTCTTTGCATGAGTAAGAGAAAATGTTTTGATCTTTCAACAGTATCTTTAATTACAGTATTTTTTAGAAAGGGTATTTATAAGTTTTGCTGGATTTTTCAGTTACATCATTTCATTAAAAACTAAATTTTTCTTCAAATAAGCCTATGTTTATTTGTCATGGCTTAATGGTAGCTGTGCCAGAGACAGTTTGATGCCTCAAGCATTTTGCCACATTTCCAATGTTCATGTTTTAAAGGAGCTAGTCCTTATTCTTTTGATTTTCCAAGAAAAAATATCTCTGCAGAAAACCTCAGGTTGCACCCCTTCCCGCGAATGCATTTTGAAACTTTGGCAATCTGTTACTAGTCACAGTGAATTAGATAGATCAATGGTCTCTTTCATAGATTCCTATGCTCCTGTATACAACATAGAATAACATATGAAAAATGACAGAAATCAACAAAATCCAAATGCAAGGGAAAAAAATCCAGATCTGTGATATAAGATGAGGGCTTCCAGATAACCATTGTTGCTGAAACTGCTACAAAATAAGATAGTGTATAGTTATCTGGGGATCATCAAAGAAAGCTAGACAATTCATCTCACATTGGGTCATCACTTCTTTACCTAAATAGAGAAACAGAATGGCCAAGAGTGGACAAAAAAGGCAGTGTAAATAGGAGCAACTTCCTACCATCTTCCTCACTGAGTTTCCTTATGGGAATCTGGCAGGGAGCATCAGAAATCTTCCTTTCTTTCCTCTTCCTCTTTCCTTCTTCCTCCTTTCCTTCCCAGCAGGCAGTTAAATGACATAACTGGCTGAGAAACTGTCATGTGAAAAGGAAGATCATATGATCACAACAGCAATCCAATAACTCAGCAGCAGCCAATAGCATTGAAACAGCCACAACTTCTTCAAATTTCATTCCCTCAGGAATCATAGGCCGTAGATTTTTGGACACATTCTGAAAATTAACCCATTTAGGTACCTCGGTTCAAAAATTGCTGACCCACGATACACCATTTTGCCCACTTAAAAGTCATGGCAATGAGAATTTTAGTAGTATACAGATCTATTATACTCCTGATGGTACCATTACAAATATTTATGGAGATTCTCAGTCATCTAGGTCATGGTTGTCCGAAAGGTGCTTTTTCAAGAGGCAACTGGACTTTGTTTTTTCTTCCTTGTAGATTGAAGATAGATAATGTCATATCCCTCTCCCTCTGTTGAGAGAGGGCTGTTTAATTTCGATATAGATGGCCTCTTTGACCCCTCTTTCAACCCAGTTTATGACATCATTTATCTCCGGTCTACAAAATGGACTTTCATCAGTTCCAAGAAGGCCCCACATGCCCATTTGCACTACTCAGGTGACCCTGGTGAATCAGATAAACTTCCAGGTGGCCTCAATGACTCTCTAAAAGAATGAAAATGACCATCTGTCTGCAAGGAGTATAAATCCTTCCATTCCCCACCATCCAACCATGCTGGAGAAGCTTCTTGGATAAGATGTGAAAAGTCTTCAAAGAAACCCCAGAAAGTCCAGTTGCCTCTTGAAAAAAGTACCTTTGGGATTACAAATACCAAATGGGATTTCTAAGTTTTTTGATATTTCAGGAAAACAGACTGGTTTACTCAGATTAATCTGAAATATAGCCCTGCAGTTAGCTCATTGTTAAATAGTCTTAGGGCAAAAGACCAAGGCAGTTCTGTTGGGTCATTTGTCACTTTTTAAAAAAAGCTTTGTTCTATACACTACACAATTGTATTATCATAATACATAAATACTATTGGAAAGTATATCTTTATTGTATGATATCTCATTAGAAAACAAATGATCACTACAGACATCCCTGTAAATAAACTCTTCAAATGGTTTGATGTCTTGAAAAGTGTCCCATAAATTCTCTTGTAGGGGGCCGCCACATTTTTTGCTACAGCCCTTCTTTTAAACTGCACTTTTCTCAATGAAAGTGATTGAATCAGAACCAGATGTTCCATGTAAGCAGAAGAGTACACAGCTTCTTTGAATGGAATCTCTGTTACATTATTTGTAGGGTACAAGGTTCTCCTGACATGAGAGGGGTGGAAAAAGCAGCCCCAGGCTAGTGGGTTTTGTTTGATTTGAAGATCTTGGTGTGTGTGTGTTTGTGGATGGATGTAACTTTGAAACAAATCTGGAAAAAAAAAGTTGTTGAAAAATAGGTTTGTTCCATCTTGGTAAAATAGTTTCCACCTTTTATTTCATCATTTTTAACCTATGTCTTGAAGGATTGCTTTTATCTTCACTTGGGGGGAGGGGAAATTTATGAGCGACACATATATGACATTTACCTGAGGTTTGTTAGCAAAGTTTGGGTCCCCCTCTTGAACAAATGGGATTTCTATGCATGGAAGCAAAGGTATTGTATATGGAAGGCAATATTTTAACAGCTCTTGTACAAGTTGACAAGAGAGACTTCTTCAGTAAGGTTCATGTCAATCTGTTCAAACTTCACAAATATAAACTTTTAAAATCACACCTGTGTTACTAGTGAGCATCTGAACTCTACCATTAACATTGGAGTTTCTTTAAAGTCTTGGAAATTATTTTAACGGGTACACAATGTATTAGATCTGGATGGATGGATGGATGGATACATCCACATCCACATCCACATCCACATCCACATCCACATCCACATCCACATCCACATCCACATCCACATCCACATACACATACACATACACATACACATATACACACATACATACATACTCACACATGCACACACACATATACATACATACGTACATACATACATACACCAGATAAGTTATACTTACTCATAAGAATAAGCACCCTTATAGGAGGTTCTAATTTTCATCTCAGTCATTCTTCTCTTAAATAACTTGAGAAATAAAACTCAATTTTAACATTTGTCTGATTCTCCTATGCTTCAACAGTTTGCATTACTGAATGAATATGTTACAGCAACAAGCTTAAACTGGATCTTTTTTTAAAAAAAAAAAGCTTTGAGGAGGAATGCTGTTCTATTCCCATGCGTTTGTAGGTTTTGTAGCATGTGCAATCTGTTTGCAACAAGTAGGAAAGAATATTAAAGTGAATGGACTGTTGAGCATTCTTCTAGAGTTAACTTGTAACACAATAAAACAATTTTCTAGGCTGATGAAGATCATAAAAACAACTCTCCCATCTGATGTTTAATTTAGAGAGCCCTGCAGAGTAAATTTTAAAAATTCCTCTTTGAAATTACTAAAGTGCTGTATTTGTTACCCTCCAACAAAGAAAAATTTGCTGTGTTCTACATATTCGTAATATGCATCAGATGTACCTCCATTATAGACATGCTGTTTCATTTATGAAGGTCAATGGAATTCAATTGCAAATCAATGCAGCAACTAAACCAAGTGGAGGGCATTTCACTTGGCTTAGAAACAGCAATAAATTTAGTTAAGCTGAAAGAAAAAGGGCTACAAATTTTAAAGAATCTATACTGTGTTAGCTCTGGATTCTTTGTTTACCGGATATTTATTTAAATTCTAGAATTAAAGTTTTGAGGTAGTCAGTACAATATTTTTTTTCCTATGTATGTTGAGATATCATGATTATAAAATATTTTGGAAGAAATTAAGGGTTTGATCTAGGGCTGTATAGGTGTCACTTTCATATATGTTGTATCAACATATCAATGATATATGGATTTTGCATATTTCATTGCTAATTTTAATAACTAATAACTAATTTAATTTTAGCAATGAAGTATACATATACATCTCCTGCTGACTTATGCTTATGTTATGGTTTTTTATAGCTTTATATATCGTTTGAAATATATTTTGTATTTTACTTGCTATCTACATTGAATTATCAAATCAAATTCTGATTGTGGTTATTTATCAGCCTGATACATTAATTTATTTATTGAATATACACAGCTCAGGGTTGAATTGTTGGATTCTTGATGTTGTCTGAACTTGGTTCTTTTTCTTGCAAGAGTTTCATTACCAGGCTAGATAACTATTAATGAATAGAGGAGGCTGATGGTTGTTTTTTAAGTGGTAGCTGTTCTACTAACCTGCTTGGGTTATTTTTTTATTGATAGGTTTTGTGAGAGCCCCTGTTGTTGTTGGTTCTTGTTGTTCTTTTGTTGTTGTTGTTGTTGTTGTTGTTGTTGTTGTTTTCTTCTTCCTCCTCCTCCTCCTCCTCCTCCTCCTCCTCCTCCTCCTCCTCCTCTTCCTCCTGGTTTCTCCTTATCTCGCGATTGGTTAATAGCTGTTGATGAGAAAGGATGTATTTAGGTCTGTTTGTCTCTTTTTTGATGTTTTCAGAACAAAATTTAAATTATATGGGATATTTCCTCTCCTTTCTTTCCTTTCTCTCTCCTCCCGCTCTCCCTTCCCTTTCCTCTCCCCTTTCCTTTCCTTTTCCCAATGCATAATCCATGATCATAGAAACCTTGATCCTACATAATTCACAATTAAGGGAAGAACTTATTACAATATTCTGCTCAAACATATGAGCAGTAATGATGATGGTGTGAATCAGTGTAAATAGTTCCTTGCCTTCGTTGAAATAAAACTTTTCATATAAGAGAAGGTCATGTGTACCTGTACTTGTAAAGTAACAACTCAGTTTATTACATAGTGAACTTTATGTGAAAATACAAGTCATGAATTACTTTATTTATTATTACTTTATTTATTATGAAACTAATGTAGCGCTCATCTCACTATTCAAAGTTACTCAATTTCAGTTGAATTGCATATTGCCTTGCTCTTCTGGGCAAGATTTTGGAGGAACCTCACTGCTGTTGCTGCTGCCTATTTACTCCTCTCTTTGGTGTGGAGAGATGAACAATTTGCTTCAGCTTCCTGAATGAGTGAAATGTGCAGAGCTTATGGTTGGGTCCCCACCCCCACCTTTCTTCTGTTTATAGAGACAATTAAATATTATGAGCAGCAGGGAACTTGTTTTAAGGAGTATTTAACATCATCTATAGATGATGTCTCTAACTTGTAAGCTCTCATGTCCTAATTCTATGTCACACGTTGTACAAATGCTAAAAACAATCCAAAGCCCACATGAATGCAATTTCTTGATTATTCCCAACTCAGGAATTTGTAATAGTATTCAAGCTGTAGAGAGTTCAATAATTCTTCATCAGGTAAGATGATAAACTGAAAAGATGGATGGAAGGGAGGGAGGGAGGGAAAATGGATGATATGCAAGACAAGAAACTGAATTCCAGTAACAGATTTGGAGAAAACATTAAATTCATAATTTGCGGTTATACATCATTGGTTATCCCCCCCCCCCGTAAGATGTATGCATGGAGTGTCCATAGTATAAGGGAGGATAGAATGTGAAAGGACTTAATCCTTCATGCGAGGTGAAATTCTTCCTCCCTTTGCATGTACATGATTTGTGTGTATATCTGATTAAAAAGTGAGAGGAAGTATTAAGTTCCTTTTTATGGGTACAATATTAGCATGGGCTTAAATTAGCATAAAATGGAGAGCCGTGCTAAACATTTGACAAGTAGTATATTTTTCATCTGAGACAGAAAATGAAATTAGGCTGCTCTGATACAAACTGCCACACAATGAAATGAGGGAAAGGGTGTCACGATGTTGTGACATAGGCTTTCATACTTGATACCTGACACTAGACACAATTTCCTAAGTCACATTGTTTACCTTGCAATATCATCACAGGGCTTATTTCCCCATTCCCTTCCCCACTCCCCCGCTGCTGGATGCCTCACAACATTCAAATTAGATTGTACCCAAATGCTAAAATTTTCAGATAATAACTTTTTTATTTTAAAAAGAAATTCAGTTGTTTGAATTGATTGATAGCATGTTGCTTTTTTACTCCTAGTAACTATATTTTCTCCATGACAGTCTATCCCTAACCTATTCTCCCAGTAGTGCATACAACATCACTATAAGTGATTCCATTCATCTTGCTGTTAGTCATCCTCTTTCCTTTCATTTTTCTCAGCATTAGAGCCATTTCCAGTGAGCTGTGTCTTCACATAATATGTCTGAAATAAGATAATTTTAACCAGACAAATGAACTCTGAGTTGTTTGATAATCTTTCTGTTTGTTTTCTCAACTCTCTACATTATTCTCAGGAGTCTTCTGCACCAAAATTCAAAGATGTCCATATTCTTCCTGTTTTATTTTTTTAAACTCCAACTTTTGCTTTCATAACATGTCACAGGGGATATCATGATGTATAGAGCTAAGGTGATGCAGTGGTTAGAGTGCAGTACTGCAGATTACTTCAGCTGACTGCTAGCTGCAGTTCGGCAGTTCAAATCTCACCGGCTCAAGGTTGACTCAGCCTTCCATCCTTCCGAAGTGGGTAAAATGAGGACCCAGATTGTTGGGGGCAATATGCTGACTCTGTAAACCCCTTAGAGAGGGCTGTAAAAGTACTGTGAAGTGGTATATACAGTAAGTCTAAGTGCTATTGCTATTGCTCTCATGATTTGCACAATGAACAGTTGTAATCTTTGGACACATCAGAGCAAAACAGCAGAAGCATGTGCCTAAGCCATTGCATTTGTGGGTATTTTTACCTTGGGCTTTGAAGGTACTAATATCACTAAATTGTTGGTAGGTATATATAATATGTTTTACCATAAACAGTTCCATATTATTATATTAAAAGCCACTTTAGTATACGCTTAGAGATAGTGTGCAAATTATAGGTTTAGGTTAGAGAGATGCTTATTAATTCATTCCAGAGAAATGGCATTGAAAGTAACTATCTCTAAAGAATTGAAATTATTAACTGAACGCCATAATCAAAAAGAAATTCAGTACATGCCATTCATAAATAGTACAAACAGTCTGTTGGGGTTTAGCTTTAACCTCAAGAATATAATTTACTCTAATAACTACAATCACAGCATAAGAAATAAGTAGACCAATGGTTCCCACATATGGTCTGTAAAGAGGTAGTGGATCTCAAAAATACTTCAATGAGTATGGACTGTTGGATTGGGAAGAGATAATACAATAGTAATGTAATCCTGTTATTGCTTGTGTATGAAGTTCAATCTTATGCCATTGCTTGCAATTTAATTTCTTTTTACAAATATCCACTTGCTGAATTTAAATAGTAGTACATTTGCCTCTCACACTGAAGTGACCTGATATTTTTTGTACATTTAACTGATAGAATATAGAAATCCAGATTACCTCAGTAGCCTTTTATCTGGTATGTTCAAGAGAAAGAGAGTGTTTAAAATGACCTGCTTACATGGTGGTCCACAAAAGCTTTTAATGATGATGCAGTGGTCTGTGTTAAGGAACTGTTCAAGCACTACTGACTTATACTATGTCAGACCATTAATCTCTGTAGTTCATGGCAAGGAGTTTTTAAGAGTTTTTGCTTTTTACATTTTTTTGACAGATGTCTCTTCCCCCTCACAAAATAATACTAGAATGCTGTATGCTGAATTATAACAGTGAATGCAATACCAGTATATTTTTAATTCTACGAGAACATGGTTTTAAATACATAGGAAACTTTCTTCTCTCGAGTCAACTCACTCAACCATCAGACTTAATGGTCACCTACACTAATTGGCAGGAACTCTTCCAGGTTTTAGTTGATGTCAGAGATTGAATGTCAGCCGAAGAGAGATGAAGCAAGTTAATAGAACTAGAAGCCATAAGACAAACAGTAATCATGACTGCAAACTTAATCGGAAGCAAAGTGCAAACCAGATGGATGTGAGGAGCAAGACTAAAGATGATAGGACCAATCAAGATGCAGGGTCAACATGGATGCACAAATATGTGGCTGTACAAAGCCTGAACTAAACAATTTATATTACATCCTGGCTAATGGTTGAGGGGTTATATTAGTCATCCAGTATTGAAACGATCTTCCTGAAAGGCTGGGCTCCTTCCCCCACACCGATGGGGCAGCTATCTACAGGTCCAGCATTTCCTGAGAGATAGTGACATTTCCAATCCTAAAATGGAAGATGTTAGGAATTGGAACCAGGACTATTTTCAGGCAGATCATTTTACAAATGATCTGCAACCTTTTGTTGGTGATTATGATCAACAGCACAAAGCTTTAGCAAAAGCATAAAGAAAAGGCCATCTGTACCACAAACAGCTTACATTCCAAGCATTGAGAAATGAGTAGAGTGGGAAAGAATGGAAATCAAGCCAGCTGGATGTTCAAGAAGTAGATGATAAACAATGGTGGAATGTGATCAGTGTAACAGGGTTTATTTTTCTTGGATTGAAGGCTCACCCAAGGTCTTCATAAGAAAAGTGGATGTGCAAGAAGAAAATCCATAGTATGGAGACTCTGGAAAGGAACTCCAGATATATATCAATACTAGAAAACACATTACAAGATCAGAATGATTTATAAGGTTCTTTCTGGCTTTTGCAGAGATAATTTTTCACTTGAAAATTAAGTTAAGGGGCAGATCAATTCAATCCTCATATTAATTTGGATTCAGTTAACTTTTCCCTTTTGAACAGAGAATAAAATTACCCTTTTAACTTTGCTTTACCTCCTATTTTGATATATATGGCCACCTGATTTGGTTTGAAGAAATGTCAGCCACCACTAGATGGCACCAAAGGGTTTTTCTCTACCTTTTTGCTGCCATCTACTTGTCATAACAATATTAGTTTCAGTCTCATAATATTGGGCACAAGTGATGTGGTTCTCCAGTTTAAAAATGCAGAGAATTATAAGAAGACTCTACAGAGTAAATATATCTACAAGTAATCCTTGACTTATGACCACATGATGATGATGATGATGATGATGATGATGATGATGATGAAGAAGAAGAAGAAGAAGAAGAAGAAGAAGAAGAAGAAGAAGAAGAAGAAGAAGAAGAAGAAGAAGATATCCATTTAGTTGTGTCTGATTCTTGGTGCCTCAATGGACCAGGTCTTTCCACATCATATGATCTTGCAATATACAATCATCATTGAGCCCAAAATTTCTGTTGCTAAACAAGATCATTACTAAGTGAGTTTTGCCCCATTTTATGATCTTTCTTGACACAGTTGTTAAGTGAGTCACTCCAGTTATTCAGTGAATCTGGCTTCCCTCTGACTTTGCTTGATAGAAGATTGCAAAAGGTGATCACATGCCTGGGATACTGCAATCAACATACACTGCAGCTGAATTTTTATCACCTTACCATAGAGATGTTTTAATAGTCATAAGTGTAAAAAATGGTCGTAATTCACTTTTTCAGTGTCATGGTAACTTCAAACAGTCATTAAACGAATGGTTGTAAGTGGAGAATTACCTGTATATAGTCTATAGTAGATAAAATTCCTACAAAATAGATATGAAAGGGCATATACTGTATATTACAAGAAATATCAACAAAATTAAAACTTTTTAAAAAAGGCAACTTAAATCAACTTTAAGTTGATTTAGGTGTGAGATAACATGGATTTAAAAAATTTAAAAATGAGAAATAGAACTAAAATGCCATTCTATTTAACAGCACCCTGTACTGTCATCTTCTATTGTGGTTCAAATAATGAAAGTAAGTTGATCCAAAATCAAATCTTTCTATATAAAAATAGCTATTTGTTTGTGTGTTTGTGTATGTTCCAGCAAAACTCTGGAACACCTTAAGTAATTTCAACCAAACATGGAACACAGATGGCTTACTGTCTGGAAACAAATACTGTGGGTGGAAGACACCCATAACACTCTTCAGTGTGTGTGTTCTGTTACCATAAAGCCTGTTGTGCCTTCAAATGGCTTCAACTGTACTGCTGTAAAATAGATTCTACTGTACAGTGCAGTGGAGTTGCTATGGTAACGGCTTCACAGTACTCCAGAAGGGGCTCTCTCTTGTAAGGAGGAAAATCCAACATTAGAAATAACATTTGGTCCCAACATTTTCCCCCTATAAATAAATGCCTGGACAACACCGGGTTATCAGCTATCTTTAATAAAAAAATGTCCTAGGGATTTGCCAAACCAGTACTAATAAGAAACAAATATTTGAATATGTCTTTTTGTTATGACATTTGCTTTTATGCAATTGATTTTTTGAAACGATGAACAAAAATCATAAGAATTGTGTTAGCAAATGGAATTGGCAGAATGCAGATTGAGTAATAAGTCTCTATAAAGAATGCAAGATAATACCAGGGCACTCTGTCTCTCAATTGTTTAGTAATAGCACCAACAACATGGCTTTTATTATTTGAATTAACAAAAATAAGATGCTCAGAATACCTTTTGTCTAAAATGACTCAACTTAGCTCTGGTACTGAAAAAAATAGAGGCAGAATCCAGTCCTTTTGCCTGCAACATCACAATATGTGTACAAAAGGAGTGCTTCTTATATCGCATCAGCACAATGCTAGTTTCATCATTTACCTTCCCTTGTTTCTTCTGTGGATGCTCCCCCCGTCTTTTACATGCACATACAAAATCATCTGGAGTTTCTATTAAAATTCAGAATAGATCTCTGGTATCTATCACTTCTTCCTACATATCGTATAAAAGCAGAAGTATTGTAGCATGATTTGACGTTTAGGATCTGTTTTATGAAGGAGTGAGTTTATGCTACTTTTATGTTCCTTATTTCAAAAGTGACATGGGAGGGAGGGGAGAGAGAGAGAGAGAGAGAGAGAGAGAGAGAGAGAGAGAGAGAGAGAGAGAGAGAGAGAGCTTTAAAGTCAGATCTGTTTTAATTGGCTGGTTTAATTATGCTGCTGTATTCTAGGATAAACTCACTACCCTGTAGAGTAAATCTGAAAAGCTTCAGGGACTCCATTGTGGTTGGGAGGCTAGGAAGTGTCTATAAAAGGCTCACTGTATCTCAACAAGACTAGACTGCATTTGTTTAGTATTTTAATTTCCCCTAATTTTTGTATGTCTTTGAATTAATTATTCTTCCTTAGACATCAAAGAAAAATGAAGGACATTTTTACTTTTAACAGTTTGCACTATAATAATTATCCTATTGCTCCAATGACAGGGTTGCACACTTCTTAGGGTTTTGAGATTACAAAAGGAAATACAGCTAATTATAGTCAGAAAGAAATTACAGTTCTGGTTCTTTTTTTTGCTTGGTCTCATTTACTCACGCACAACCCAATCCATGTGTGGGAAGTTACCTAAAACTAATCCATCAGGAGTCCAGCAAACTGGTCCAAAACGTTATCTACAAAGTTGCAATTAATTTTGGGGAAAGAGGTTTAGAGGTTTAGAGGTTTATTAACATTTATAGGCCGCCCTTTTCCCTGAGGGGACTCAGGGCGGCTTACATAAAATCAGGGGAGGGATATACAAACAATAACGCAGACAGACATAGAATAAAATAATGAGCAACATTCATTCATCATTCGGGAGGGGCATTTATCTTTGTCCCCAGGCCTGACGGGCTAGCCAGGTCTTAAGGGCTATGCGGAAGGCCTGGACGGTGGTGAGAGTACGAATCTCCACGGGGAGATAGTTCCAAAGGGAAAGCAGTTTATTAATTTAATTTCCAGAAAAGTGTGGACTTGCAGTACAGATATTTAATGTATCAGAATTTCAGCTTTATAGCTATAGTTATACATTGCATCCAAGCCCATCACTGCTTACTAGATTGTGTTCCCAATATCATCAGTGTCTCGCACCCCCCCCTTTTTTTCTGCCCTCATTCCTACAATCTCATTCATCTAACACTGAAATTTTACACGTGTTTCTTTATGGGTCCCACCTGTGACCAGGTGACTTATTCCCATTAAGTACAAATAGATATAATTGAAACAGCACCTAAATTTTCAAGTTTAGATAAAGTAATTATCCTGCACATACCTTGTCATGCTAGAACAACAGAATTATGATTTTATTTCTTTGTGGGTTTAATATAGAACAAAACACAGAGCTGCCTGATCATCTTATACTTTGGTCATCCCAGTTCCTTCTAATAAATGGAACTGAAGTTGTGGATTAAATTAATTTGTAAATCAATATTTACTGCAAAATATATTTTAATAATAATAATCAATGCCAAATCCGGCGAAACAACTGGCCGCTGTGATACAATTGTATAATAATAATAATAGATCAAGCTTTAAGAACAAATCCATACAAAGCTAGAACTGAGAAGATAGCAACAGACAGTAAGTGCCACCTATTCAAAGAAGCTGAAGAAACAGTGGACCACCTGGTAAGTCGCTGCAAGAAGATCACACAAACTTACTAAAAGCAACAACATGACAAAGGAGCAACAATAGTGCACTTGAAAATTTGCAAGAAACATAATGTGCTTGCAAGCAAGAACTGGGGAGGGGGTACATCATAAAATAGAGAAAGTCATAGAAAAAAAAAAGAAGTTAAATTGCTCTGAGACTTTAGAATTCAAACAGAGAGATACCTGCCCCAGATACACCCTAGAGTTAACAATTGTTGATAAAAAAAGACAAAAAAAGTCCATACAGTGGATGTGGCAGTAGTTGGAGACCACAGAATGGGAGAGAAAGAACTAGAGAAGATAACAAAATACAAAGACCTACAAATAGCAATAGAATGACTGGGGTAAAAGCAAGCAAAATACCAATAGTAACAGGGGTCTTGGATGCAATTCCAAAATAACTGGAGCACCATCTAAAGATCATGGGCATTGACAAATTCACCATCAGACAATTGCAAAAGGTAGCTTTATTCAGAACAGTGTTCATCCTGTGATGGTGTTTGTAACACTATCAAACATCCTGACCTCTGTATCCCAGGTCCTTGGAAAAGACAAAAATGCCAAACCAAATCTGAACATCTGACTGACTGTGTGATGCACCATAATAATAAGCTTCCCAATTTCCTGGAAGAGACTTTACAGAATAGATATGGGAGCACTGGTGTTTGTCTAACTGGGGGAAGGACAGTTAGAAAGTACATGGAACACCACCTGAACACGATTGGCATTGATGCAATTCTGAATATACTTCATGTTTTGTCTGCCTACTTAATAACTAAATAAACAAAGAAAGAAGGAAACTAGATAATGACGTAGTAGCAATACAAGAATCATGTAGTAAGATATTAAAGTAGAAATATATTCAGCAAATTAAAGCAATCAAGTAATATGGTAGGTCCCTAAAACAAGGGAGATGTAGAACTTTCTCCTTCAATACTGAGGTGGGCCTATTATTGCCTATGACTGCAAGAGACAACTAGCAATTATTGTCCCATTACGTTCGGAAGATCTCTCTAATTCAAAGAGTTTTAGAAGATAAACTATTTTCAGAACTACAGATATTTCTCCTATTTTCAAAATACCATCCATTAATCTTTGTGGACGGGGGTGCAAAAACAGGTGAACACATACAGCAGAAAATAACCCATATATTTTGCTACCAACTTCTTTTTGATATTGACTTTTCTAGTTAAATTTCAATGGGAAGCTTCAAGAGGGAGGGAGAGGGAGGGAGAGAGGGTGGGGTGGGGGCTATTGTAGCATAGCTTTAAACATTCTTTTAAAATGTAGATATTTGGATTCAGTCAAAACTGCTATGTAGAGTTATCAAACTTGGACTGCAAAATGTTGGGTCACCACTAAGGGCAGCAAAGAATTAACTTGCCTCCATTCAGCTTTTGTCATTTAGTGGTCATCTAGACTTCTGCAGCACAGGTCTTATATTAATTACACTAAAGTACTTTTCTACTAAAACAATATATAATAAAACCATAAATATAACTTCCTGTATGCAATTCAGTAACAGATGAAATAATTGCAGTGAGAATGTTCAAGTCTTAACCTGGTTTGAGGTGGTTGCTGTTTTAGTGGAATCTAAGAATAATTTCAGCCTCATCTAGAGATACAGATTCCTCCACAATATAAATTGTCATCTGAAAGATAGGTATTTTTCTTTGTGTTTTTGTAGGAAATGTAATTGTCTGAAGGGAAACTGACAGGTTTATGTGAGGAGGGAAAGAAGCAGAGTCTTTGAAGGAAGCAGCAAGTGCAAGTGAGCCTTCCCCTCCCCCCATGCATGTGAGAGAACCGCTGGTAGAGGAATGCAGACACTCTAGCACTTTATCAGTAAGTCATATGAATTTGAGTGCTAACACATGATCTCCATTTTCTTTGAGGAATAAGGCTGTTGCTTCCTTACATCTATTTTAAGTATTAGGTCTGATTACATCACTACTTCCTCTACAATGATGTGAGACATTTCAACATTGGATTCTTTTGAAACATCAGATTCCAGAAGAAGGAGAAGGAGAAGAAGAAGAAAGAAAGAAAGAAAGAAAGAAAGAAAGAAAGAAAGAAAGAAAGACTCTCTCACTCTTATGAATATCAAGGGGAAAAACAATTTGTACATTAGAGTCATGCTAAGAGAAAGACCTGTTATTGAAATCAACTTATGCACATGATTAGATGTAAAAGAAAATACTTTACAGGCTAATATAGGAAGCTGAGAATTGTCATTAAGCTTTTTGGCGTTCGTTCTCTCGTTCTCTCTCTCTCGTTCTCGTTCTCGTTCTCTCTCTCTCTCTCTCTCTCTCTCTCTCTCTCTCTCTCTCTCTCTCTCTCTCTGTGTGTGTGTGTGTGTGTGTGAGAGAGAGAGAGAGAGAGAGAGACTGCTGTCAGCTGTAAGTAATGGGATTAAACTGTGAAATGAAGGAAGCTATTGCCAGAAGCACCAAAGAAAGTGTTTGGCTATAATTAGTGTTCTGTAACTTGTTAGTCCTGATTCTTTTGTTACTCAAGGAGGCCATTCTGAGTGTCTAAGTAAGCACCTGTTGCTTCTGTTCTCCCAGAAACCCCTTCACATCCCAGACTCCTTTTAAACTTGAAAGAACGCAGGAAGAGCCTCAAATTTGCACAATATTTTTTGTTTTACTTTCCATTAGCAGTTGCATCATACTAATCATGTTTTATTTGTACCATGGACACTTAATGAAAAATAAAATATGCAAGCAAGTTATTGAGCCGAATTTTACAAGTTTGGTATGCAGCTTCATCAGATTCAGAATTTAACACCTGGAAAAGCTGTGGGATACATCTCAACCAACATTGAGTGCAGCCCCTGCAAAGCTGCCAAAATAGATTGAATAGCAGCATGGATATTATGGGTATGTGGACAATCAAGTGACCTTATTTACACATGCCAACCTCTGTCAAGATCTGTTAAATTTATATTCAGTGTACATCAATATTGATCTTCATATACAGTGAGATTAATACGTTAAAAAAGGAGATAGAATAATAGACTTGCAGAGCTGAAAGAAATAGCCAATGTAAACTAGCCCAAATCCCTGCCAGTGCAGGAAATCCTCAGTAGAAAATCCTAAGAGGTGGCCAGTCAGTTAGCCTCTGTTTAGAAATTTCTAACAAAGAAATCCTCTACTTTCCAAAGTACTATGTACCATCCGGAAGTTTTTTTGAGCGTTTAATTTTTAAAAAAATCTTCCTTATCCTAACCTATCAGTTTTGATGCAATCATCTAGTGCACATAAACATATATTAGTTCCATCATTCACGTAACAGACTTCCAGATATTTAAAGTTAGTTTTACTATCTCTTCTTAAATGCTTCTTCTGCAACTCACTTACGAACCTTCTCACTCTGTAGATTTGCTCTAGTTGATCAATATTTTTCTTGTGAATTATCTGTATATATTATCCTGACTGAAGTCAGTCTAAGTCAAACAGAATGATCCTAAATCAGAATTACTTACGTAATTCTTTATAACCAGTAAATGAAATAACTCTACAACTTATCCAGGAGAATTTCACTATTTTTTTAATTTTAAAAAATAACCCACAAGAAACTGGGGAAAAAGAGCAACAAAAATCCAGAATAAACTTTTGGATGATGATAATTGGGCCATTGCAGTTTTGCTAATGGACCTAGAACTGCATCAGTCCCTTTAGTGGCTACATCATTCTGCTGATTCATTTCTATTTTGTGGTCTTCATTAAAAGATTAATGAGTTCTACAGAACTCATTTTCTTGTAAACATTGTAATTCTTGTTACTTTCCTTGTAAGGTAACAGTTGCTCCAGGACAAGACTATAGTTAAAAGGAATTTGTTTTTAACTTTTTTGTAGCTAAAAGTGAATTTCCAGCATAGCCCAAAATTTTCAGATTGGATAATTTTATAGTAGGTTCTGCCCATAGTCATCTAAACCTTGTAGTGATTTTGTAACTTTCCATGTGAAAGTAGTTAGTGAGTAGAAAAGAAAGAAAGAAATAACTTTTTCAGCATACCCTGAATACTTCTGTCAAGTCCGAAGGAAGATGAGCTGGAGGAGGATAAAAAATTTATGACATCAGTTTCAGGGAGCAAGGATCTAGCTCTGAAGTCTTGGCCAAGTTTCTTGGTGCAAGTCTTTAGCCATCAAGTCTACAGGAACATTACCTCCTTTGTGGAGGTAACCAAGTTGGGCAGTATACAAGGTTGTTATTGTTTTTATTATCTGTGGTAGTCTATTGGGAAATAGTCTTCTTTTTCCAAGTTGTCCATTTTAAACAACTTTCAACAGTTCAATTTAAAGAGTACTAGGAATGTTTGGGTGGAGACATTTTATGAGCTCTGGTCAGCTAGAATGCTGAATGTGGGAGTATTTTGGATAAACCCCAATTATTGTCCTTATGCGTTCTGTGCCTCTGTATGTGGAAAGAATGTCAGCATTTATGGTGTAAAATGTATGGTGTATATGGTCTTGTAAGACCTTGAAGCAATTTCACTCATTTTGGCATGAAGACAGGACTAAACGGGGTGCTTATACACTGAACATTTTGCTGAAAATAATACCTGAATAAGATTCTGGACTCCCTCAAATGATGAAGATATGTCTGTGATAGTCTGACCTAAAATGTTGTACACTTTGAAAGAAGTCCTGGTTGTGATTCACCAGATACCTTGACTGTGCCAGAACATTGTGCTAACAAACCATCCTTCTGAGTTTTACCAATGAAATAAGTGTATATGTGAACTATGACTACCCTTTTAAAATTCTAGGCTTTCATTTGGTTTTGGGAACAACTTGCCTCCAGAAGTTGTGAATGCTCCAACACTGGAAGTTTTTAAGAAGATGTTGGATAACCATTTGTCTGAAGGGTTTCCTGTCCATTCAGGGGGTTCGACTAGAAGACCTCCAAGGTCCCTTCCAACTCTGTTATTCTATTCTATTCTGTTTTGCTTTTATTTTATATCTCTTTTCTTTTAAAAAAGAGTGGTTTGTTTAGAAACATTCTTCTGGTTCTGAGAGCAGCATATGCAGTCTGTACATTGAACATGACAATTACAGATAGTCTTTGACTTACAGTCATTCATTTAGTGACCATCCAAAGTTACAAGGAGACTGAAAAAAAGTGAGGTATGAGCATTTTTTACACTTATGACCATTGTAGCATCCCCAGGGTCACGTGATCAAAATTTGGATGCTTGGCAACTGGTTCATATTTGTGATGGCTTTAGTGTACAGGTATTTCACTTAGCAACAGAAATTTTGGGCTGAGTTGTGGTTGTAAGTTGAGGGCTACCTGTGTTCCATATCTCCCTGAAAAGATAGCCTAGATCCAAATAGGATGGCAAATACAATCTATCCAATCTTTCATTTGTAATTGTCCTTTCACTAAGCATTTGTTGAGTATCCCACAAGTGCAGAGGTGGGTTTCAAAATTGTTCGAACCTACTCTGTGGGCGTGGCCTCCTTTGTGGGAGTGGCTTGCTGCCCATGTGACCGGATGGGAGTGGCCTGCCACCCATGTGACCTGGTGGGAGTGTCCAAGACAATGTTATTACTAGATATTACTAATTACTAGATATTATTAATATTACTAGATCATTATTAATGCATAGATAACTGTGGGACATTACACACCCACCCACACCCACAAACTATGACAGTGCTAGGAAAACACCAAAAAAATAAAAATCCCCCCCCCCAAAAAAAAAAGACTGACAATGAAACCAGTTTTTTTTTTCCTAAGCCTAAAAACAGGAAAGACAAAGTCACTGGAATAAAAACCATCAAGGCAATGTGGAAAATTATAAAGGACAGGCACTCACAGAACCATCAACCACCTCAGAATTACCTAAACAAGTAAGGTGACCAGATTTTCACATTGGTAAAGAGGGACACCATTGACCGGGGGGGGGAGCTAGGCCGCGGCGGTTACTGCCAGCCCGTGACCTCGCTAGGGACGTCTGGTCACCTTAATTATATACATCCTCTCTCTCTCTATCCATCTATCCCTCTGTCTGTCTATCTGCCTGCCTATCTAGTTATGGTATCCCTCTCCCTCTTTCCCCCTCTCTTTCTCCATCCATCTATCTGCTTGCCTACCTATCTCTCTCTCTTTCTCTCTATCCATCCATCTATCTGCCTGCCTATCTGTCTATCTAGTTATGGTCTCTCTCTCTCTCCCCCTCTCCCTCCCTCATCTCATTATCATCTATCTCAGTGTTTCTCCACCTTTTTATAAAAATATTTTTTTTATTTTTTTTTGTTACATAGACGACACATACCCACAACAATAAAAACAAAACAAAACAAAAAGAAAAAACCCCATCATCACATATAGCATGTCGTTTGGTTACAAGTGTTTTAACATTTATCATTCTTATACATTTATTATTTCATTTAATAGGTTATAATATACAGTTTGGGTTGCTTTGTTTACCATCCCTTCCTCCTGTTATAACACCACCTTATTTTCCCTTTCTTTTCTCCCTTCCTCCCTTCTCTACTTTCCTCCTTCCTCCTCTCCTTCCCCTTCCTTCTTCCCTTACCTTTCTCCTACTCCTGCTCTTCCTCATCCCCTTCCTACCCTCTCTCCTCCTCTTTCTCTCCTTTCCATCCTCCTCTCCTTACCTCTTTCTTTTCACCCTCTCTCCCTTCTCTACTTTCTTCCTTCCTCCTCTCCTTCCCCTTCCTTCTTCCCTTACCTCTCCTTTGCTCCTGCTCTTCCTCTTTCCCTCCCTACCCTCTCTCCTTCCTTTTCTCTCCCTTCCATCCTCCTTTCCTTTCCCTTTCCTTTCTCCCTCCCTCCTTTCTCTACTTTCCTCCTTCCTCCTCTCCTTCCCCTTCCTTCTTCCCTTACCTTTCTCCTACTCCTGCTCTTCCTCTTCCCCTTTCTACCCTCTCTCCCCCTCTTTCTTTCCTTTCCATCCTCCTCTCCTTACCTCTTTCTTCTTTCCCCCATCTTCCTTTCATTCTCTCCTCCTTTCTCCCTTTCTCCCAACTCCCTTTCTGGGAGTTGAAGTCCACACACTTTCAAGTCTCCAAGGTGGAGAAAGACTGATCTATCTAATTAATATAATTATTTCTCCCTCTCTTTTTCACTCTCTCTCCAGCGCGCACACACAAATGCATAGGGCAGCCCACCTCACACACAGGTAACTCCGGGCGGCTTACGGGAAGAGGACAGCCTACCACTCACCCACGCGGGGGGGGGCAGCATTTCACCAAGAAAAAACTTTCCTGCGAAAGGGGCCAGCAGCCTCTCAGCTCTTCCCGGCTGGGGAGACCTCCCCCCACTTCCACTCCTGTGACCCTCCTCCCACCTCCTCGGAGCTTCAAGCAAGCTAACTGGGAAGGCCGGGAAAGAAGAAGCGGCAGCCCGAGGTCAGCGGTCCTTGGGGACGCGGCGGAAGCCCTGCCAAAGCGCCCCTTTCCCGGGTCGGCTGCTGTTGCTGCTGCTGAGGGCAGAAGGGGAGGAGGAGGAGGAGGAAGATAAAGTGGCGGTGCGGTCCCTGCAGCCACCGAGGCGGGAAAGGTGCGCTTTGACAGGGCTTCCACAGCCCTGCCAAAGCGCCCCTTTTCCGGCTCGGCTGCCATTGCTGCTGCTGAGGGCAGAAGGGGAGGAGGAGGAGGAGGAAGATAAAGTGGCGGTGCGGTCCCTGCAGCCACTGAGGTGGGAAAGGTGCGCTTTGACAGGGCTTCCACAGCCCTGCCAAAGTGCCCCTTTCCCAACTCGGCTGCCGTTGCTGCTGCTGAGGGCAGAAGGGGAGGAGGAGTAGGAGGAAGATAAAGTGGCGGTGCGGTCCCTGCAGACACCGAGGTGGGAAAGGTGCGCTTTGACAGGGCTTCCACAGCCTGTCGAACCTGGGCTATATTACATGGGGGGGGGAGCCTACTGCTTCCTATCTCTGTCTATCGGCTCATCACAAGAGAATATTGTTTCTGTCTAGATGGTCTATTGTGACGAGCTGATAGACAGAGATAGGAAGCAGTAGGCTTCCTCCCGTATTTGGGCATACCAGGGGTTGTGACACTAAATACATACCTATTTCCCTGGCTCAGCTGGTAAAGGAGGAGAACCTTGTGGCTTAGTGGTTAACACAACTGCCTAATATGTAATACAGCCCAGGTTCGAATCCCAGTAAGGGTATGGCTAGCTGATGAGAGCTAAATAGCTTGAAATAGATCTATACTAGTCTCCCTTTATTTATTTATCAGCACAAATACAACAATATATATATTTATTATATATATTATATTTATTTCCTCCAGAAACACACCATCCTATATGTGGAGTCTTCTTTCATATATGATAATATTATTCAGATGAGACAAAATGGTTGGTACTTTGGTTATGAGGGCTGCATGGATATTAAATTAGAGTGATTCTATTTGCATGCCAGTCTTGGAAAAGTAGCAAATCTTAAAAGTAGATAGTACATTTTTCTCAAGCTCCTCAATCAGTCAGAACCTATGAACATTTTTGGTTATAATTTCCTGATTGGTATAAAAATAATTGATTATTTAATTATAGTAGCCAAAACAATAGTTGTGCAACAACAAAAAACTTTAGATAATATCACAACTTTATATAACTTCTTCAATTGCCACATTAGGAAAAAAAACAAAGTTAAAGTTAAAGTAATGAGATTGTAGAAGCAGCAATCACAATTCGATCAAACTTCATTGAATTTTATGATTTATTTTACAGCAATCTGATGTATTCTTTTTATATGATAATTTCTCACAAGACTTTATTTACACAGTAGTAGATTTTTTTGTATTTTCTATATTTCTTTTTTTCCCAGTGTTAATGCTGCTACCTTATATTGCAATAGGAAAGATAAATAAATAAGCTACTCACCCTTAACAATAAGTTCTTCATTGGTAACCAATGATTATGATAAGGAAATGTATTTTATTTATTTACTCTAACTTGTACTGAGCAACTCTGGTTAACAAACTTACAATTAAAGACAATAACAGCTATGATCCTCAGTTCAATTCATTACACTTTGAAGCTAGTCTAGTATTGATTCAGACATCTAAAGGCATCTTCTGTAGGAGGTGAGCCATCACAGAGAAAGATTGTAGAATTTTGCAACTGATAGAAATACCAATAGCCCTTAGACTTATATACCACTTCACAATGCTTTACAGCCCTCTCTAAGTGGTTTACAGAGTCAGCGTATTTCCCCCAACAATGTGGGTCCTCATTTTACCGACCTCAGAAGGATGGAAGGCTGAGTCAACCTTGAGCCAGTGAGAATCGAACTGTTGAACAGCTGGCAATACTGCATTCTAACCACTGTGCACCACCATGGCTCTTGGCAGGGGGATCTTATTCAATATTCTTTCCTGATCTTAGTGAACCAGCATTATTAGAGATATCAAGGGAGGGTTTTAAAAGTGACAAACAATACTTTGAATTTCACCCTTGACTAATGGACTGTAATTGCAGCTCCAATAATAATGCTGGCATATATCTAGGAAGGTCCATTATCCAGCCTGCTGCATCTTGAGCCAGCTGAAACTTCCAAAGGATCTTCATCCACTTGTAAAGGAGATTGTTGTGGTCTGGGTCCAAAGTGCACGGGTATGAGTTACTGTAAGTGAAGCTTCCTGTTCCAGAAATAGTTATAACTGGTACACAAATTGGAATTGTACAATTGTGCAATTTTGACCATAGCCTCTAGCCTGCTGTTCAAGCAGAAAGTAAGAGTTTTGAAGGATCTCTACACCATTATACGGTCTATGAGTGAGCACAACCCTTTCCAGATACAACCCTTCCCTCAAAATATGGATTTTGCTGAAATTTAGAAGATCTTTATCTTGCTGAGATTTAACCTGAGCCTAATCCGGATCCTCACGTCCTTCATACAGTGGATCAAGACTTCCACTATATCTCCTGTTCAGCCATGGATAGAGCTATACAACCCATCTACATGTTGCTGATTCTACAACCTATGCCAGTGGATATCTTCTCCCAGAAGATTCATGTAGAGGTTAAACACTACATAAAAGACCAAGCATGTGGCATTCCCAAAATGAGGCTTGGTGATTCTACACCAGGGGTGTCAAACTCACGGCCCATGCGCTGGATGCATCACGTTGTGGCCACACCCACCCCATTTTAGCGAAGGGGGAAAAGTCATGATATGTCATGTGACCACAATGTGACGAAGCAAGTTTGACACCTCTGTTCCACACCATCAGCAACTGGCACAAGTTAAGTCAGGAAGGAGGAAAACTATTTTAAACAACACTCCCTATTCCTATCCTTGCAGTGGCCTAGGAAGATACCACTGTTGAAGATATTGAAGGTAGAACATACAGACTCAGGGTTGGACTGCTGGGGGTTCGCAGTGGTTTGGGAGAGCCTCTAGCTAAGATTCTGTGCAGTTTGGAGAACCCCAAAATCCCACTCCTGGCTGGCCTCACCCACCCCAACCCTCCCAGGAGTCCCCATGTGGCCCGTTTCGGATGCAGGTAAGTGCAGGGCATGCACGGAGGCTTGAGGAGGGAGAAAAATGAACCTACTGGAAGTTCAGGAAAGCCATAATAGGCCTATTTCTGGCCTCCAGAGTGCCTGTGATGCCTGGGGAGGCCATTTTCACTCTCCCGGAGGCTTGAGAAAAACCTCCAGAGCCCGGGGAGAGCAAAAACGCCCCACTTGTGGTGAAGGAGGCTGACTAGGCCACACCACCATGGCTACACCCACCCAGCAACCTGGCAGAGAACTTCTTACTAAAATTTTTGAAGCCCACCCCTGGACTTAGTTAATTACTTTCTACTTCCACTTTAAAGAAAGTAGAGAGATCTTTGAAATACTTGCAGCATGTTATTTTACAGGGCCTGTCCACCTTCCAGCCTCCTAACAGTCATAAAAAAAATACTTCCAACCAGCTTCTTAAAATGCCATTTATTAGCCTATACAAAATGTTGGAGCAGCCCTTCCCTCAGGATGGCTGAGACTACAAAGGTTGATATTTTCTGATTGGAGGAAACCATTCTCTGTATCATGTGTAATAATAATTGTATAATTATAGAAAGCTGGAATTTTAATGCATTTAAGGCTGTCTCTGTGACAAAACTAAAAAGGCATCCGACTTTATTTACCTCATTCAAGCAGCAGCATGAGGTGTCTGTTCTGGTGTACGTGTCGAAAGACACTATAATCTGTTCATCTTTTCCTTGACTAAACTGGCGCATTACGTTTTCTGAGAAAACGGTTGGTTGCAAATAATTTGAGGAAGGAACTTAGCAGTTATACATGACAGAACATTTTACTTCTCCAGATTCCTTGCCAGTGATAGACACATTTAGCTCTTGCAGCCTTTTATGTTCAAGGACACATTTGTCTTAACAAAAAAAAAGGAAAAGGGAAAAAAATGGCCACGTTCACCGCAGTTGAAGCAAGCAGAGTTAAAAGTACAATTTTAAAAAAGGGGGGGGACAACTGAATGCTGTTTCTTCAATCATTTTATCTCACTTAACACACTCTCAGGATATCTAGGAATTAAAGAAAGGAAATATTTACATACTAATTATATTTCTGTTTATTTAATTAAGTTATTATGCGTCCCTGGCACTTAGAAATGGTTCTCTTAAGCTGTTCCTCTAATGTTGCAATTATGGCATTATGAAAAGAATTCGGGGAATAAAAACTAGCAATCCGAGAAGAGAAGAGGCAATTTGCATTGAGCCAAAGGCAAGCTATGAAACCGATGGCTAAGCTGGAAGGATCAATTCTGCAAAAAGAGGTGGAAGATTGCATGGGGCAGAAGTCTTGGCAAGAGTAAAGGTGGGGGTGGGAAGGGAAGAATTTCTCTCAGAAAACGTGTAGAGTCTCTCCCTAGTCATTAAATAGTTTACATTGGTCTGCATACAAGAAAGTATTTTCCAATCCATCCACATTGCCTTCTAACATAGTAATTTTTATGTCAAGGATATTTATATTAGGAATCCCGCAAAGCCACAAGCTACTTTCCACAGACGCAACCTGTATGGGTCCATATATAAAGTTTCCATTAAAACGCATGTAGTGCTTTTACAGTATTTACAGCTTGAGATTTGGCTCTTAATGTTCAACCAGTAGTTACTATTCCTTTCAAGAACCTTTTTTCCCAGGCCGTAAGTTACAAGAGTAAATGTACGAATTAGGAAAACAGAACTCTGTGGTAGTCAGCAATTTTAGGAGAGGTTGCCAGGCCATTTCTACTGTGGACAGAAGTGAGCTCATGCTTGCAACTCTGACTGGGCCAGAATTGAGATGGAAAGGAAAAGCTCACCAACAATTGGTGCAGTTTCATGCCATTCTGGAAACAATAAAGCTTCTAATGTCTAATGAGTATTAAATCTTGGTTTGATCCCACACCGCATCATAGTTTTTAGTAGCTGAGCAGAATTTTCACCTCATATCACATTGGTACTGGATCTTCAATATATGTTCAATAATTAAGAAACTTAATTAACTAAAAATAAGACTTTTTAATCAAGAGTAATCCTCTGGCTGACTGATTTTTTATGCCTTGAAACTGGCTGCTAATGGCCAAAACTAGGCTTTATAGATAAAGACTAGAATATTTCAGTTGTCTTATGTAATGTATTTTTTATTTTTTAAATGGCTATTTAATTGCTTGCTGGGTTTGCTTCAGTATTAAGTTCATTGTTCATTCATTTCTTCTCTGTAACCCAGCAGAATCCATTACCTCGATTTTCAATTTCTTTTCCTCTCACTATCAAATTAGAGGATTTTTTTTTCTGGAATTAAAGCTTGAATATAATTGATTGCGCTCGGATGATTGTGGGCAGGAGTGGGATGAGAGTAGTGCATCCATCCTTGCTCTCCTTGACCTCCTTAAGGGCTTTGATCATTGCATCCTTCTGGACTAATTCTGGCAATGGAGGGTGACCTCCTCCCTCCAGGGCTGATTCCAGCTGATGGTGATAGAAGTCCATGGCACAATTCTTACTCTGTGGGCTGCTGCAGGGTTCTGTTATTTCTCCTTTCCTGTTCAATATCAACATGAGGCTGCTGGGGGAGGACAACTGATGGTTTGGGGTGAGGTACCAGCAGCATTCTGATAATATCCAACTTCACATTTCCAGTCCATACTGCCTAAGTGATGTTGTGGACATTCTGACCCAGTGTCTAGTGGTTGTAAGCGCCTGGATGGGATGCACAAGCTTTGACTGAATTCAAGCAAAACTGAATGATTTTAGGTGTTTAGAATTTCTGGATCTTCCATTGAGGTGGCACAGCATCATATGGACCCAGGGGTTCTCCTGGAATTACAGTTTCTGCTTATAGCTATGAGGGCCTTTACACTTCTTCAGGTTTTGGGTTACTTGTATCCATTCTTCCATCTGGAGATCCTGCTCATTGTTGATTGTGCATTTTTCACCTCCCACTTGGTCTATTGCGATAAACTTTGCATGGGGCTTCCCTCTAAGAGGATTTGAAAGCTTCAACAGCTGCATAATATGGCAGCACTGGCAGTAAATTATGTTGGTTATTCAGTACATGTAACACCAATACTGCTTTGTTTGCCTGCAAGCTTCCAGATGCAATTCAAGGTGCTGGTTATCAATTTTAAAGCCCTTCATGGATTAGGGTCCAGGTACTTGAGGAATTACCTCTTCCTGTTTTTTTCTAATCCATCCAATCTGGTTTGGCAGGATGGCATGCAGCATTCCATATGTATCTCATCAGCTGAGGAATGCTGGTTAATGTGCTTTCTTTGTTGTAGTGCCCATCCTTTAGAACATCCACTCTCTGGAGATCAGAATAGCACTGACTCTGCTGACCCTAAAGACTTAGTACTATTTCCTGGCCAGAGACACTGACTGTCACTAATTGTAATTGTTTTCATTACATTTCAGTCAGGGGTGGGTTCTTGCCAGCTTTACTGCCAGTTCGCTCATATGTATACTTTGCGCTCATACAGAGTTCAATTAAAATTGTTCTGCACATGCGCAGAACTAAAAAAAAAAGAGGGCAGCGGCAACTGGGGAACCAGTTCAGGGGCTTGATAGGCCTGGGTCACTGCCGGTTCCAGTGACCTGGGGCAGCATACCACTACCCGTTCTGCCAAACCGGTACGAGCCAGTAAGAACCCACCTCTGATTTCAGTCACTTGTCGAGATGGGCAGCAATACAATTTGATCAAATAAATTCATTTGATATCATAAAGATGAGTCTATTTAAACACAGCCACAGTCCAATTGAAAACGATATCTAAATGAAGACAAATGCAAATATAGTTTACTTTATAAAGGACTTAGGTGGACAATTATAGAGGTTGGTGACCTAAATACTCTTAGTTGTAGTTTTCCCCCCTTTAGCCTTTCGAGAATAACCTTATGACAAGTAGAGACACAAAGCTGCAGACATAACATAAATGTCTTTTAATTCTTCTGAGTTTGGGCTTTTATCCTCTGCTGGTTTAGTTTAAAGATGTTGAGCGAACCTTGCTTTGGGATGAGTGTGCAGGATCAGCTCTTGGGGTTTCCCATTTATGTCATTTTTGCCACCAACCAAGCTGACAGCTGCCCACTTGGCAAAGAATATGGCATCGAGAGTAGTAAGGGAAACTTCTTGTTCCAGCTGGCACTTCCTTATCTAACAGTTAGAGCTTTGTAAGGGTAGACAGCTGCAGTTTCAGAAATTGGCTCAGACTGTATCAATTGGATTTGTGAAGTCAGTAAAAGGCCATGAGGCAGATTCATGGGATTTCCTGTTAGTATTAGTTAATGGAATCCACTGCAGAATGTTAAGGAACAGAAGATGCCGTTTATAGCTCTGACACGAAGACTGTGGTTGAAGGCCGGGCACAGGAAAATAAATGCTTGGAGGAATTATTTCCTGAAAAAGAAACTTGCTAAATTCTATTGGTAAGACCAATTAGTTGCAAGTGACATATACTAAGTAGTGACAGCTACCAAGTGATGAAAACCAACAACCACCAAGTGATGAGAGACAGGAATGAATTGACAGAAATATTCCTTGCCGACTGGTTCTCTCTTCCCTAAAACATCTGCAATAGAAGGAATGAACACTGCAATTCTATGCATCCTTAAGTAAGTACTATTGAACTCGATATGATTTAATAATTTGTCTCAATAAGAGATTTATGAACAATAGATAATGACTCCCCACACTCTGACTCCTAGGGCTTCTATTGAAGGGGTCCCCAAACTTGGCAACTTTTAGACTTTAAGAAGCAGAGCTGGCTGGAGAATTGGGAGTTGAAGTCCACAAGTCTTAAAGTTGCCAAGTTTGAAGACCTCTGCTCTATTGCTTTGCATAGCCTCTGTGGCCTGGTTCTAAAGAATGGTCTATTGGTTTCCTTTCAGGGAGATGGCAAAGAATTGAATTGAATTGAATTTATTGCACTTATATGCCGCCCTTTTCCCCGGAGGGGACTCAGGGCGGCTCACAATCCAAGTCAGGGAAGGGGATACAGATAAGGGATAAAAAGACAAACAAAACAATACACAATTTAAAAGCACACAACAGCCATACCATTCGAGGGGGGGGGAAAAGCTCTTTAGCCCTAGGCCTGTCGGAACAGCCAGGTTTTAAGGGCTTTGCGGAAGGCCTGGAGGGTGGTGAGGGTTCGAATCTCCATGGGGAGCTTGTTCCAGAGGGTCGGAGCAGCCACAGAGAAGGCTCTCCTCCGAGTAGTCGCCAGCCGGCATTGGCCGGTGGATGGAATTCGGAGGAGGCCTAATCTGTGGGATCTAATCGGTCTATTGGAAGTAATTGGCAGCAGGCGGTCTCTCAAGTACCCAGGTCCAATACCATGAAGGGCTTTATAAGTGACAACTAGCACCTTGAAGCGTATCCGAAGACCAATAGGCAGCCAGTGCAGCTCGCGGAGGATAGGTGTTACGTGGGTGAACCGAGGTGCACCCACGATCACTTGCGCAGCTGCATTTCAAGGGCTGGAAACAGTGGCCATAACAATGAAGGTATACCAATAAATTCTTTCTTGGGACATTGAGTCCCAACTTCTTAAACTGTTGCTAATCTTGCAAAAAATGAAAATGGAATATGTTTTTTGGGAAGCCTTTGACTGCTTGCCCTGGCAAGGAGAATACTGTTTTCCTTGAAGTTTGGAAACAGTTGATGTGTAATGGTGAACTTATAGGATGCAAAGATTATTGCAGAGGCCTCTTATAAAATAACAGAAAACTCAAAAGAGATTTTCTTCCTTAAGACCATCTTCCTGTACTTATAGACCCTTATGAAAAAGGTGTTTCCTAAAGACTCTGATGACTGTGAAGGCAAGGCCAGACGTTTGCTGTGGTATATGGTGTGAGCTTTGTCTATTGGGCAGAATCATATTTGATTCTAGGCTAACAATGTGTTTGCTATATTATTCTGGACCAGTTTTATTAAAATTATATAAATGAAAAGTGGCCTTTTGTATTTCATTTTGGAAAGAGAGTTCGCCTTATGTCATAATGGAAAGAAATGATGGCACATATTTCACAAGTTACAAGAAGAATAAGAGTACAATTAAGTGTTCTACCCTATGGTTCATGACGAATGTATCCTGTCTTTTTATACACTGAGAGCATATGCACCAAAGATAAATTCCTTGTGTGTCCAATCACTCTTGGCCAATAAAGAATTATGTTCTATTATTCTATTCTATTCTACTCTACTCTACTCTACTCTACTCTACTCTACTCTACTCTACTCTACTCTACTCTACTCTACTCTACTCTACTCTACTCTACTCTACTCTACTCTACTCTATTGGTGTTCAAAATATATTCCCTTATATGGTGGATCATCTAGCCCAAACCTTGCAGATTTTCCATCCTGGTGGTTTTCCTTTGGGTTTAAGCATATTGCTATTTAGTGTCACAGTGCTGAAAGGCAAATCTGTTAATGACTTAATCAGATATCAGTGTGCAGATCTCACATATGTGACAAAGAACTGAGTAGATTATGATAATAGGTATAGCCAAGGTGCCATATCTGGTCTGTCAAACTCCACACAACCACAAAATGGCAACAAGTGTTTTGGATCTCTTTATTGACATCTGGCAGTTGAGCCTAGAACGGTTTTTTCCCCTTCAGAATGTATTTGGCTACTTGTATTCCTTGTATTGATAAAGTAAGTGAGAGAATTACTGATCTACCAATTCTTTGACTGATCAGACTTCAAGGCCCAAACCTATACTCCCTGGGACCTCCTGGTAGGCTTTGACCTCTCCATATGACTTGAGTTTGAGACTCTCACCTTCACAGTCAAGGGAGCCCAACTCTCTTTTTAAAGCATCCTACATTATTTTTAGGAGTTTATATTCACTCATTGGCAAAAGAGCATGACAGAGATGATGTAATAAAAGACTTCATGGAAGAGGCAGAAGCTGCTTCCTCCAGAGTTTATGCAGAACCATCTCTCCCTGCAGTCTGCCAAGTAGTTTAAACTTTTTTTTATTTGATTTTTCTGTGGCCACTCATTGATTAATTGGGAATGTTCCTCTTGACATGTATACAGGTAGTCCTCGGCTTACAACAGTTCATTCAGTGACCGTTCCAAATCACAACATCACTGAAAAAGTGACTTAGGACCCTTTATCACACTTATGACCATTGCAGCATCCTCATGGTCGTGTGACCAAGATTTGGATACTTGTCAACTGGTTCATATTTATGATGGTTGCAGTGTCCCTGGATCATGTGAACACCTTCTGCCCAGCAATGGGGAAGCCAAATTCTCTTAACAACCGAGTTATACATCTAACACCTCTAAGGATTCACTTAAGAAGTGTGGCAAAGAAAAGTTGTAAAATAGAGCAAAATTCATTTAACAAACATATCATTAGCAACATAAATTTGGGATCAATTATAATTGTAAGTCAATGACTTCCTGCATATCATTAGGTTTTAATTGTTTTAATATCTTCTTATACACTGTTCATGGCCTCATGAGTGTGCATGCACAACACACACACACACAGACACACACACATTCCTAATTTCCAATGCTGGGTAATGAAGGCATCAACCTCAGTTAAAAACAGTGAAGTCTCCAAATGATATGGGGACTCTCAAACAGGGCAGTGTTACTAATCTTAATCAAACAGTGCAATCAGTATAATAGGTGCTCTGTTGTTCAACGTCTACTGGGAACTCCTAAGAAATTATTCTGTTTTAAAATTTTTCTTTTGCCCTTTTCCTCAAGTATATTTGTAACTATGAGGGCAGCCCTAAGAAAACACCACTGAAAAGATTCCCTCTTTCCATAATTATGAAAAACAGAGTTATAAATTTAGGATTCAGAATCCCAGATAATGTGGCTGTTTACCCTTTGACAATTCTTCCCTGTTCCTTGGACAGGAAATCTGACCACTTCTCATATCCCGATAGGAACTAAAATACTGAATACGCCCTAAGTACCCATCAGCATTCGATACATGTTTTCTCACTTTTTCCATTATATAGAGCTGCAATCATAATCTTGCTTCATATTATATTTTTGTAGCAATGCCAATAGGCATCAAAGATCTGAGCTGCTTCTCACACAGGGGATGAGTCAGGTTAGGCAATCACAGACAGAAGCATAGTATCTCTGTCCTTCATTCATGACAAACAAGTAAATAAGGGGTGCAAATATACAAGCTTGTTGTATTTTTCTTTTACCCATAGTAGCAGTGGCATATTGTGGCACCTGAAAAGGGTCATGAGCATAGGTGGGTTGCTCCCGGCCAAACTGGTATTGGCGGTGGCAGGAGGCTCCACCCACCCACCTGGTCGCTTCTGCACATGCACAGATGTGTTGTATGCGCTCACGAGTGCACGCTCAAGCATGAGCAAACCGGTGAGCAACCCACCACTGGTGATGAGGATGTAAATATTACTTTATAAAGGTTTGCTATGCACTAATCAGTGCTCTGAAGCAACAGAGATATCAAGACCAATTATTCTTCATGATTTCCCCCCAAATACTATTATAAGGTTGTACTTAAATACTTCTTGTGTTTTGTTTTTAATGAATTTGAATTTCTGACAAGTTTTGGTTCTAAACACTGGCAGTTTTGTCTAATAAAGCATCAAGATCAATAATACCTCCAGGACGTAAGATATTGACATGCAATTATTTCTTAATTGTAACCAAGAATTAAGTAGCCTGACTTATTGGAAGGATGCATAGGGTCAGCTAAAAAGAAAAAAAAGGAGGCTATGCCATATTATATGTGTGCAGGCATCTCTTTTCTATCTGAAGAGCATTCACTTTTTGAGTTTTTCTAGGACGGTTTCTGTTGAGCATCTCTATTCAGAAGAAACCAGACCACATTAAATGGGACTTACCATAGGATAAGTGTGCAGAATGCTATTTGCATTTTTTGGTGTTCAGTCTTCACTCAAATTATTCTCAGTCACTTGTTTTAGGGACTGTTGATGGTTTTACCCATAAAGGATGTGGCTGCATTCTACAGCAGTGAAACACACACTTTTCTCAAGATTGCTTAATGCAACAATGCAAACTCATTCTTTGAGAATGCCAAATCATGAGTGTGTTCATTTCTACCAGCTGTCTTCTTCTCCCAAGGCTGCCCTATTTTGAAGTTGTTCTCTGATTATTGGGGATGTGATTTGAATACAAAATTTTATAAGCCTCTGTTGAAATTATGATATTGGTCTTTATTAATCCTTTGCAAACTGATAGTTCATAGGTAAAAGTATTGTCTGATTGTTGCATTGGGGACAGCAGTCCAAAAGGGAGGGAAGGAAAATAATAGATACTCTCGCTCTCTCTTCCTAAACTACATTAATTCAATTTATTAAAGGAAAACTGGGGGACAATTTGATTAGCTTTTTAGCACATGTTAACCTTTCCCCTCAAAATTTATTCCTTCTAAATTAAAATTGTGTTTGCCAGAATGATGTAACAGAGGCCCAATTCTAAATGTCTCACAGGAACACATAGGGCCATGATGGCGAACCTATGGCATGTATGCCACAGGTGGCACACAGAGCCCTCTCTGTGGGCACTCAAGCCATTGCCCCAGCTCAGTTTTGCTGTGCATGCACACATGCCACCCATTGGCCAGCTGATTTTTGGGTCTCTCCCACCCATGTGTAGGAGCAGGTCATGTGTGTGCAGGTTGCATGAGTATGTGTGGTGTCATGTACTCATGTGTGGGGAGGCCGGATGGATGTGAGGGTTCACACATGTTTGCATGGGGATGGGGCCTGCACATTGCATTATGGGTGTGCCCTTGCACACTTTCGGCATTCGGTGCCAAAAAGGCTAGCCATCACTTATATAGGGGCTTTGAATTCACCAAATTCAAAGCTACTTACACCCTAGTCCTGAAGTGCCTGATTCCCGCCAATGGATCTGTATCTGTGGTGTTTTCCATAGGAGGCCTCAGAAAGGTACTTCAGCTAAATACAAACTTCTGTCAAGATTCCATTCATGTAAGAGATTCTCAAACCTGGAATGCAGAGAATGTAAAAAAGTAACGGCCATCCGTGAGTGTAATGGAATGTGTGGATGACCTCGGGGAATGAGTGGAAGAGATGCTGCCCTAGGAAACAATCAGAAAGAAGAAGAAAGAGCCCCCAGTGGTCTCATCAGAGAAAGTAGCTGAGGAAATACACGCTCTAATGGATGAAGCAGTTAAAGGTTTTTGGTGGTATTAAAAATTGGTATATGACTATTGGTAGTGACTATTTAGAATATTTTGTTGAAAAATGAAGGAATAAGACTTCTGTTTGAAGGTATGAGGTACAAGGATAACAATGAACATAAGCATACCTGATAGTTGATTGGTGGAATTATGTATAATGGAAAATAGTGATATATAAATATAAATGGTTGGTAAAAAAAATTCTTTCACATGGGGATTATATAAAGGTATACTGTTATCAAATAGATAATCAAGAATGTAAGGGAACTATGATTTATTGGAAAAAAATAATACTAATCGTAATTGAACATATACTGTACAATGTAAGTGAGGTATTTAGTTATACTAGATGAAAAATCTGTGATGGTAAATGTTACTCGAGAATATGGATGTTAAAACACCTGTAACCAAATGACATGCTGTATGTGATGATGCTTTTTTTATTGTTGTCTGTATGTGTTGTCTGTGTAATAAAAATAAAAATTTATTTAAAAAAGGTTTTTGGTGGGAGGACTGTACTTTCAAACTTGCAAGATTCTGTTAATGTAGGCTTACAGTGAAGAATCTAGCCATGTTTTGTTTCTCGTTTACCTGGGATAGCTGATATCAATCTTGCAAGCCTCCTATTGTCTTCCAAAGAGAGCAATTTCAAGAATGGATTCTGAAGCTCAAGGAATATTACTGACTGCTGCGCATCTATTTTGCTACAATACCAACAGCAGGTAGATGACCAACTAACTACCGGTAATTATCAAGCAGAGCAATTGGGGCAAAACTTGCTTCAGTCTACAGCAGCACAACAGATAATGGTTCAACCAATGCTTGTGCATTCCCATGGAGCTTTCCAGAGATATTTGAAGGGGACCAGGACCCATTCCTTTCCATGGGAATACAACTGCTAGATAAAACATATATATATACTAACTTCTGCTCTTAAAACAGTCTTAGTCAATTCTCAATCTATGACTCCCCACATTCTTAAAGTAATAATATTCTTGGTACCAAACACTGGTTGTTTTAAAAACAGGAAGCATGCTTCTACTTCTGCCTCTTTTCCATTCAGGGACAATGTACTGTGAATAATATTAGAAAGACACAATATGAAACAGGTGAATAATAAATAGAGCCACAGGGAGGTAGGAGGGTGACTCTACCTAACATTACTAATAATTATGGTGTTTGTGTATAAGTGGATGGGTGGGAGCAGTGCTATCAATAACAACACAGAGACAAAAAAAGGCAAGCGTATTGTATTTATAATGTATACAATTATCCCAGTTTGGGTATTGTTCAGCCATGTAATTCTTATTTATAAATTGATTAAATTATTTACCCAGAAAAAAGGGAAATCTAATAGAACAAATGATAATTTTACTTCTACCCCAATGGAATAGTTTTAACTGGATTTAAGAATGAATGTTCCCATGCTGATGTGGTAGTGGAACTATAAAGAAAATCGTGCAAATTAAATCAAACTGTTCTGAAATTCCAAGCTTGTTCAACTTCTGGTGATATTTTTCTGCCTTAGAGTGTCAATGCCATGATTCAGAGAAGGAGAAACAGAAAGAGATCCTGAAGTGGGGAGGGGTGGGAAGGAATCTATGTTGGCTTATACCACACTCTTTATCATTAACTCTAATCCTTCTGGTGGAAGTTTGGCTGCCGGCCAATTGACAGTTAAGCATCCGATGATCTTTTATTCAATGAAGTGGGCTTTTTTATTTGGAAAATATGATTAGGGAAGCTAGCTGTTTTCTCTTTCTTCTTTGCTACTTATTTCCTCTGACTTAGTGCAGCCTTTGGCTGTTTCCTGAGCAAAATGCTGCAGTTTGAAAATCTTCCCATCCCCCCACTTCATCCTGAACAGCATGTCTCAACAATTTCTCTCAACCATCATGTAGGTCTCATAGCATTGTTGATTCCCATTCTGTGTCTGCTAGGATGTAAATTGCTCCTGTTCTCTTTCTGTGTGTCTCTCCCCCACCCCACTTCCCTCCCTTCTGTTCATGTATTTTCAAGGGTTTTAATCTGTGAAGGGGACCTACTTCAAAGCCCTCTGAAGCAGCTTATTTCATGAAGGAGAGAGATGGCCAATAAAACCAAATTAGATTTTTTTTATCTCATTGTCTCTGTAGAAATGAAGTATAATAATTATTTCAGGCAAATACATGTTGGAGATGGTAATTAAGATCCCTATCATGCCTCCATAGACAAGTAGATTCTAAAATAAGCATTCGTAATAGGATTAGACATTATTGTGGTGTTCTCTCTCCTTCCCAAAGTGTCTTTCAAATTTAAGTGTACAAAGTTGATCAAAGGGGCAGAGAGGAGAGGAAAGGAAGGAAATCTATTGGGAAGTACCAATGTTGCTATTTTAGCTCTTCTAAGTGTAGATTATTTTATCCCTTAATCTGTATGAGAAAAAGTGTGAGAATTCAATATTGAAGCCAGAGTGTACTCTGTGGGTGCTCATGCAAATGTTATTCCTTCTTATGTTGCACAATAATGAAATTGCAAGAGGTAAGGAATAAACTTTGGTTTACTTAACATTTGTAGAATTAGCAAGTCTTGTACAGAAATCCCAAGTCCCAAGCAGGCTTTAATGGTAACAATGCAAGTTACTCAAGCTAAGTAGACTGGACAGAATGTGGATAGCTATAGCAGTGATGTATGTAATGACAAAGGTGGGATTTAGGAATTTGTATTGTATTTATTAAATGCCCTTGTTGCTTTAGTTTAGTTGAGTGCTGCTGAAAACCTTCTTCTTCATCGTCATCACCATCACTACCGCTATCATCATCCTCTCGTGGTTGGCAGTTTCCATCCTTGTGCAGATGGGCTAATTTGAAACAGTAAATAAAAATCACAACGCCATTCCAAACAAAGAAGTCTGCTTTATATTGATTTGCCTTAGCATAATTTATTTATAAATGTTTGTACCTACTGTCATGCTGTGATGTTAATTTGTCATCGTTGGAGCCACACTTTGCAACAGCATTAGTATATGACCATTGTTAACAACAACATTATTGTGGCTGAGTCCAAAGTAATATCAATTATTTTTGCTTTAATATAAAAAAGGAGAAAATAAGAAACAAAAAGAGAAAATTACAAAATACACATTGCACATAAGAAATCAATTAGCCTAGTTTTGAATTGATTTGAATTGAATACTTTATTTGGCCAAATGTCATTATGCACCAGTAAGGAGCCGAGATGGCGCAGTGATTAAATGCAGCACTGCAGGCTACTTCAGCTGACTGCAGTTCTGCAGTTCGGCTGTTCAAATCTCACCAGCTCAGGGTTGACTCAGCCTTCCATCCTTCCGAGGTGGGTAAAATGAGGACCCGGATTGTTGTTGGGGGCAATATGCTGACTCTGTAAACCGCTTAGCGAGGGCTGAAAGCCCTATGAAGCGGTATATAAGTCTAACTGCTATTGCTATTGCTATTGGGTTGCATGCGGTACACCCCGGAGCCCGCCCAGAGCATCGGGTACCATTCCGGTATGGTGCTCTGGAGGGCCCACCCACCTGCCTGCACTCCTTACCATGTTTTAAAGCTGTTGGTGCTTTTGTGCATGACGCATTCAGCACCTGCACAATGCTCTGCTGAGCAGCTGGAGTGTCGCGCGTGTGCATGTGGGTGATGCCGGGGTCATTCCAACAGTACCGGTTGGAACAGAATCCAAAACCCACCACTGTTATGTACGCACGGAATTTGTCTCTTGGTGCAGGAGAGTCTCCAATCACCAATGTACATGCAAAGCAACAGAATAATGATGATAATATCAATAAGAGGTGGGAGTAAGAAAGATAATGATAAATAATAATACTATAGCCATATTACTACATAGTAAATGCACGTAGACTTTACAGCATGGCAGACATTAGACAGGACTGTGAGAATTAGGTGTTGAGCAGAGCAATGGCCTGAGGGATGCAACTGTATTTCTGTCTAGTTGTTTTGGCTTGCAATGCTTTATAGCGCTGTCTTGAGGAGAGGAGTTGAAACAGTTTATGCCCAGGATGTGAGGGGTCTGCAGATATCTTCTCAGCCCACCTTTTGACCTGTGCAATATACAGGTCTTCTATGGAAGGCAGGCTGGTTGCAATTGTTCTTTTTGCAGTCTTAACTATCCATTGGAGTCTGTGCATGTTCTGTTTGGTTGCTGTACCAAACCAGACAATTATAGAAGTAAAATCACATACTCAATAATTCCTCTGTAAACTATTATCAATAGTTATTGGGACAGCCTGAACTTCCTGAGTTGACACAGAAAGAATATTCCTTTTTGTGCCTTTTTAATGATTGTTCTAATGTTAGATGTCCATTTCAAGTCCTGGGAGATTATATGGCCCCAAACCTGAAGGACTCTACTGATGATACTGTGCTGTTGAATATGGTAAGAGGTGGTAAAATAGAAGGACATCTCCTAAAATCCACTCTCATCTCTACAGTTTTAAGGGTATTCAGCTCCAAATTGTGACAGCTGCATCAAAGGCCAATTGTTCAACCTTTTGCCTATATTCAGACTATCATCATCTTGAATGAGGTCAGTGACCATTGCATGGTCTGCAAACTTCAGAACTTTAACAGAGGGTACCCTTGAGGTGCAATCATTGGTATATAAAGAAAAAAGCAACAGAGAACACACACAGCCCTGAGAAGCGCCTGTGCTAATTGCTCAGGTGTTAGATATAATTTCTCCTAGCCTCACTGGTTGTTTCCTGTCTGTCAAAAAACTATTTATCCATCTACATTGATATAGGGTTAACCTTTTGACAGACATTTTGTCTATGAAAATAATTTGTATCAAGTTCTTCCCAAGGATATAGGATGCCATAATGAATTGGTGCAATATATGTGCAGATCAAAGCAATGTGGCCTTTGGCAATTGACAGATGGAAATTTTGTCAATGCACAAATTTTTCTAAGTGCTGTTCAAGATTTTTTGATATGGCACCTGGTAAGTCCATTGCGCTTGCATGCATGCTCCACTCACACACACCACCTTCTGCACATGTGCACCTCCTTCTGCACATGTGCAGAAGGTTGTGCATTATGTCGGGGCAGGTGGGTAGTGCTTCCAGAAGCCAATGCCAGTTTGCCCGAACAGGTAGGAACCGGCTGAATACCACCTCTGGTCAATAACCACTGGGGCTGGCATTTGCACATCTTGAAACTTTGTGATCTTCTAAATTTCTTTGTCTTTCATTCTATTGTCCCCTGGCATTGCCACATCAATTACCCACAATTTCTTCTATCTATAGTTAAATCTGCTGTGCTATGAATCAACACTTTTTGTAAATATTTCTGATTTTTATTCCAAAATTCCACAATATTTTAACCTATTTATTTTTAATCACTTTTTCAACCTTGTGTTCCCCACCGGTTTTTCATTATTGGCACATGATAATTTTTACAGATGTCCAACTGAATCATTTTGGCGATTGAGGCATTGCCTATAATCAGTTTGTGCCATCTTCTTTGCAAGCTGAGTATATGTTGTTTCTTCTTCTCTGCACAATCTGAACTTTGAATCATTAGGTGATTTTTCAGTTTTGATCTTGATTTCATTAGTTCAAATAGCTTGCTCTGAAGTAGCCAAAAGCAAGTCTTCAGTTTCTTTCTTCTTCTTTTTTAATGTTTCAGTTGTAAGCCATTGCCAGATGTTATCTTTATCCACTTTCCGCTTGGACCATATAAATAGCAATAGCAATAGCAGTTAGAATTATATACCGCTTCATAGGGCTTTCAGCCCTTTCTAAGCAGTTTACAGAGTCAGCATATTGCCCTCAACAGTCTGGGTCCTCATTTCACCCACCTTGGAAGTATGGAAGGTTGAGTCAACCTTGAGCTGGTGAGATTTGAACTGCCGAACTGCAGATAGCAGTCAGCTGAAGTGGCTTGCAGTACTGCACTCTAACCACTGCGCCACCTTGGCTCATAAACATTTTCTTGCTAGCATTTTGTTTGTGTTTGCACCACATTATTCTGATATTCACATTTTATTTCCTCTAATTATTATTCTGAGTATTTTACTTTAGCATAACAACTTCTGTTTTGATCAATGTTCTGCCAAGTTCTTTTCTGCCCAAACTAACTGTGGTTGGAATACCATTTTGGGATACAGAAGAGCTACAGTTTTGCAATTAGAAATATCATATTATCTTAACATTGCAGTTATAATGGTATCCTGACAAATAACAAAGAACCTGTCTCAACCGTCCTAACTGTAGATATGTTCTATCGAGAGGCATCTATTTTTATTTCTATTTCTCTATTTTTCAAACAGCACAAAACAAAATAATTGCTGCTGCCAAAGCAAACTCAACACCTATGCTGTATGGTTCTACCACTTGAGTCGAGGAAGTTTTGTGAAAAGGAAGACAAAGACTGATAGAAGAGAGAGAAGAATTTCAGCTGCTGTGACTGGTTGCTAAACTTTAAGTTTCATTCAGTGCAAATTAGCTTGGTAAATTTATGAGGTAGCCCTTGGTAGCACTTACAAGAGCAGAAAACTGGACCTCTTCTGTGTCAGTCAGTTAAACATGTCACTCTCTATCAAGACTGTCTTTGGTTTCCAAGCCACTATTTGTTTTGGTCTCAGTTCTTAAATTCTCATGCTGGTTTCATAGCATCCAAAGGACAATCAATGTTTGGTTGCACAGGACTTAGATGTAGTGCACATTCTTTCTAATAATGCAATAAAAATAAATAACATGTAATAATATACACATTTGTCCATAACTCAGCCTTGCTGGATTTAGACTTAGGGAAAAGTGTACGGAAGCCAGTTTGGTGTAGTTATTAAAGGCACGACATGAAGAGGATAGGTTGTGAGTTGTAATCCTGAGCTGGGTGATATTGGTACACTTTCTTAACTATAGAAAGAGGGGCAAAGAAAATCATTTCCAAAGAAATGTTGCCTAGAAAACTGCATGAAATTGTTATGTAGTTGTCAATAATCAAGATTAATTCAAATTTTTGGAACCAGTTTGGCACTGAACTAGGAGTGGGAAAGCTGAATTTAGAAAACTGCCATAAACATAGAGGCCAACAAGGTGATTTGGAGTTAGACAGTTTTTCTCAAGTCATGCTTGGTTAACTTCAATGTGACTGTGAGAATATGCCTATCTGCTTGGAAAGGATGAGCACTAAATAATAAGAATGTGCAACAAAAGTATATACTCCAACAGGGTCACCGAAGACATGAAGCAGGCACTTGTATTGGGTAACTATAAGGAGCCAAGCAGAAGATTTTGGAAAAGTATTCAGAAGCTGTTACAAATAATAATAATAATAATTCAGAAGCAAACCTTAAATCCTGCCACTTGAAAAGATAGAAACGGATACAGGAAAAACAAGATAGTCTTGCAATAGATCTCTGAACTCAGAAGAGTTTCTAATCTCAAACTGATATGCTGAAGGATGCCAATGAGGAGTGACTAATTGATTCGAAGTTCAAACAAAGATGGAAGGGTTATACAGAAATTCTGACCATGAAGATGTCAACATTCAAAATAACTTAGAAGATATTTTCCATTTTAAAAAACTCTTAGCACTAGAAAATGAATTCAGATCTGCATCCCACTCATTTTCTAGGTGGAAGGTTGCAAAAATTAAATGAGATATCTATAAAAATAAGGATTGTCAGAAAAAAATCAGTAGAGATACTGCTGAAGTATTCCAGAAAAGGACAGCACAGTGACCAACAGAACTGAAAAAGCTTCTTGGATGAGAAGCAAAATGTTTTAAATGGGGAAAAAATCAAGAAAGTCCAAACATATTAGAGTCCAGCATGGAAAGGGAGATGTATGACATTCAAGCTAGCTTTAATTAAGGTACAAATAACTAAACTCAAATTATCAAATTATTTTTGACAGATTGTGCAAAGATATAACCTTGTTAAAAAGTCTACAACACTGGGAAAAGTGGAAGGATGAGGAGAATAAGTGAATTCAATTATTAATGTTGATAGTGCACCAGTGGAAAACCTAAAGAGCCAATAAGGACAGATCATCTGAGAAAAGAAATATTGGTGTAATTGCTAAAAATGACATTGATGATGACCACATTATCAACAACATCATGGTCTTCAATCACAATGCAAAAAAATTCATTCATTAACATTATTAGTTTTGGCCACACTATTGATATTGAAGGACTGTAAATGTATGCAAAGGAAATTAAAGCTGTGCCACAGGCAACATAACATGTCATGGATTATCCTTTTTAAGATTTGTTAATTGTTATAATAATTCCTACCAAATTTACTTATCATGCTACATCCCTCAAATACTTTACTGTATGTGGAGAAGATATGGAAATAGATAAAACTGTATAAATGTTCAAAGCAGCAAAGAAAAATCAGACACAACACTCACACATTTTAATCTATATTTACTAATGAAATTGGTTTTTGATGCCTCACAATATAGCATTGGTGTGATTGTGTCTCAAGTCATGAAAGGCAACAGTGAAAGCCTGATAACATTTGCATCATTCTCACTCCCAGCTGCAGAGGAAAATTATACATAAATAGACAGGGAAGCATTGAGTTTGGTTTGGGGAATTAAATATTTCAACCAGTACTTGTACAAAAGGGAACTTGTCCTCATCACCAATCATCAGCCAACACTGTCAATCCTCAGTCTCAAAAGGAAACAGAATCAAAATAAAGTTCAAGATACATAAATATGCAAGCATAAATAGATGGTCTTGGTTACTTCTATAGGCTAATTAATCTGACATCTTCACATCAAAATGGAGTTACGTTTGACATTTTTTCTGTCACAGAGATTGAAAGTGAGATCATTGAAAGAGAAATGAGGAGACACCCAACATGCTGGGAAATATTGAGGGCAAAAGAAGAACAGGACAACAGAGAATGAGCCACTGAAGCAGTAGGTGTGAGCTTAAATGGACTCCAGAGGATGGTAGAGGACAGGAAGGCCTGGAGGAACATTGTCAATGGGGTCATGATGGGTGGGACAGAACTTTGCAACCAACAACAACAATAGCAACATGGCTGGAAAATCTGTTTATGAAGTTTTATAAACATAAATAATATAAACTAATAAATAGTTGCATTACATGGGTGCAAGAGTCATTATTCTGTCCAGACTGATAGGTGATATGATGGAGAAGTTTTATGTTCTGGAAGTAGTAATGATGAAGGCATTGGATCACCATTTGGTGGTTGAAAATAGAACAACAAATCACAGCTTAAAACACAGCACCATTTTTTCCCATAGGAAAAGAATCATGCAGATCTAGCAGGAATACTTATGGGGCAACTTTTTTTATTTGTGGTGGATACACCTTCAAAGTAACCAGAGGAATTTTTAATGATTTCAACTGTAGCTATATAGTCAATAATGATTTGTACACAATGTATGGTGGAAATGTATGTTTAATTGAAAGCTTGTGAATTTCGTTTCGATATTGCAACACAGAGCAAGCAGCAACCCATAAAACACCAGTGAGGTTTTTCTAACGTTGCATTTTTCATTCAAATTTATATATTCTCAAATTTGAATTGAGTATATTCATTTTGTATCTTCATCCTTTTCTGGCCAAAAAAATGAAGCAACTGCAAATGTTTTGCTATTTCACTATTACAGCCTATGGACAAACTGAATTGCAGAGCAATTCATATCCAAACAATTTGCCTTCAAATCTTGAATCAAAAGCTTAAACTGAAATTCACTTATTCCTGTCTCCAACCTCCTAATTTGAACTGATCTACAAAACCTAATTTGTCTATGGATGCCATGAAATTATGACTAGCAAATTTTTTGGAGGGATTAATACATTATGTAGATGCTATGAAATGAAATAAAGTATTTTCCTAATGTCTTGAAGATTTTTTTCCTATTTTTCTAGCTCAGCAGTGGTCCTTTGGGTTTCTTTGGATTTCTTTCCCTGAAGATATTAAATTATTTTACTGTAGTGAAGAAGCTCATGTTGTTATAAATTTATATTCTTCAGAATCTTTGATCTTAAAGAAAGCCTCAAAAGGACTTCCTCCAGTTTCCCTCATCAGTTTCCAGATCAAGAAAATCCAACAAAGAGCTGTTTTCATTTCATGATGTGGCTAAGTAATAACAAGCTCACCTATCTCCTATAACACAAAGTTACATTCTTGATTATTTATCTAGATCTGTAAATTGTAAACATCATAATATTTATTCTTGAATCAAATGGTTTATTTTAAATTGCAGTGTTGGTTGATTTATCTTTATTTATAAATAGGACAAATTGGAGCTAGAATTTGATTTCCCAGTTGATTTCCAAAGAATTCAGATTTTTAAATATATACTTACAATTCTCTAATTGGCATAATCAAATGAGGCTTCCACATCTTTCCTTGAGAGATGGTGCTACAATCCAGGAAACTTTACTCATAGTTGCTATTCAGTCTACATGCTCTTTGTTCTAGGCCATCCTGTCACTATTAATTGGATTTCTCTCATTAATTCTTCTTCCTTCTCAGGAAGTGATAAGAACTTCCCGGATTAGTGATGGTTTGCCTTTGCCTGTGAAGCATAGAAGTCAGTTGCCTTTCTCTGGCAATGATATTGCAAGACTATTTGTGTCACTTACATGCTATTCAGATTGTGTCAAAGTCTGCAAATTGTATTTGTTGTTTCCATCTTTATTTACTTTATTTACATTTTTCAAATAGTTTACTGGTTCACTGATTTACTAGAACTTTTCTAGACTCTTTAAAGGAATCTTATAGATTTCTTTGTGATATTCAAGACTCAAGAGGTTTTGCTAGAACATGAACATGATTGTGAAAGTTTTGGATCCTTGTGAAAACTCAACATTAGTTAATCAGCTCAAGATTAATTTCTGAATTTGGATACAAGCAGTAACAACCCAGTAACAACCACTACCAACAACAGATCATAGGTGATTATGAACATCACCATTTCAGAGTGATGTAGGGAGAAATTGTTCATTCATGTGTATATGAAAAACTAGTAAACCTTGAACTGCAACCCAGCCTCTTTTTCATGGCAGGCTCTGAAAAAGATTATTGTCATTCACAAATCTTTTGCTAGAAAGGAGAAACATATGAGCCATGGTGGCACAGTGGTTAGAGTGCAGTACTGCAGGCTACTTCTGCTGACTGCCAACTGCCTGCAATTTGGCAGTTGAAATCTCACCAGGCTCAAGGGTGACTCAGACTTCCATCCTTCCGAGGCGAGTAAAATGAGGATCCAGATTGCTGGAGGTAATTGCTGACTCTGTAAAATGCTTAGAGAGGGCTATAAAACACGGTAAAGTGGTATATAAGTCTAAGTGCTACTGCTATTGCTATATCACTGAATGAAATCCTATGCAAATAGTATAGCTGGCAAAAGTCTCATTGGTGATTCTTGTTTGTGGCTGCCTAGAAGGGTCAAGGGGAAAATGTCATCTCTTCTCCTGTGCAGGCATTACCACTGTTGAACATGAACATCTACATAGAATACCATATGGGGGTATATACAGAATACAAAGCTTCCATACTACAATAGTTTGTGCTTAGTAGATGAAAGTGTGACAGATTGTATAAGAGAGAGGAAGCAGACTTAATTGACTTAAATTTTCCTGATCATATAAATTAATTATGTTTTTCTGAATGGCTTTGCTGGCATTTAAGTTCAGTGATGGGAAACATGTGAGCTTCCAAATTTTGTCCAATTATAAGACCTAATTGTTCCAATCTTCCTGAGCAATAGTGAATATTCTAGTGATAGATTTGTATACTTCAATAGCTTGTAGATTGTGATTGTAGAAATTCAGAAAACTGTAATTCTAGTGATAGAATTTTGTATTCTAATACCATTTTCTAGGGCACGGGTGTCAAACTGGCAGCCCACGGGCCGGATGCATCATGCACAGATTATGCCCACCCCAGCTCAGCGAAAAATGTCGAGAATCTTCATGTGATGGCAACATGACACCGTGAGTTTGACACCCGTGTTCCAGTGGTGGGATTCAAAATTTTTTACTACTGGTTCTGTGTGCGTGGCTTAGTGGCCATGGCTTGGTGGATGTGGCAAGGGAAGGATACTGTAAAATCTCCATTCTCACCCCACTGCAAAGGAAGGTTACTTCAAAATCCCTATTTCTTCCCAATCAGCTGGGACTTGGGAGGCAGAGAATAGATGGGGACAGGGCCATCAGAGGTGGTATTTACCAGTTCTCCAAACTACTCAAAATTTCCACTACTGGTGCTCCAGAACCTGCTGAATACCACCTCTGCCGTGTTCTTAGGAGATACAGTGCTGGAAGACTTCACATTAAAAAAATAACAACTTGATTTATATGTCACTTATTTTAGTGGCTCTGCTTGTATAACTGTATCTAGACCAAAGTGACATTTGGAACTCTAAAAACTTTTGTTGTCTTTCTGGTTTCAGATGTTGATGAGCAGTATACAACGTAGTGACTAGAAGGGTCCTTGATGATCTCTGAGCTTGCTTGTTTTCATGCATTATCCAAACTGGGTAATATCATCAGTGCTAGTTAGTGATTTCATTAGTGACTTCATTTTCTTTAGGGAATCATTTAAACTGTTTTGATTCAGGCAAATATTATATAAATTGTCATATTTGTTCCAAATTTAGCATTTGTGACTGCTGTCTGTGTGTGTGTACAAATTCATTTATAAATATGTGTGTGTTTGTGTGTGTGTTTATTTGTGTGTGTGTGTGCATCTACAAATGAATTTAGAGATTTTGCAACAAATTTATTCACAACAAATATCTTTGCTGTGTTTCCATTTCTATCATTTGGATATAGCATTTGATCTGCACATATTAATTACAGATGGTCTGTAATTAATGGTCTCTCTGGGACTCTTTTCATCCTCCACAATTTTACTTCTCTTATATATGAGTTTTAATTGTGTATGCTCATTGTTTACTAATGTTTTGTACTAACAGGTACCACCCCAACAGAATCCCCTTGCCTACCTCAATCTTGATATGAAAGGACCACCTGTAGGGCAAAATGTTAGCTTGGTATCCATGGCCCATTCATTCCTTGGCCACTCTGATGAGCCTGCCAATTAGTGCCAACTGTGGTGGTAGATTCTCTGATTTGGACACATGTTCATTGGAAAGAAGACTGAGATACTCGATTCATTTCACATAGCACACAATGAGTTCTTTGCTTTACGCTGTACAAGTGAGGATTGTCGAAAGCTTTCTTCACTGTTAGCCTCTGTACGCTTGCTGAGTGTAAATAAAAGGGGAATTGGTGTTATTGCAAAGACAAATTAGCACCAGAACTGAGCTGTATTTTTAAAAATGTGCTGCTAATTGTGTCCAATTTATGCTGCAAGTCTCGCTCAAATGCAAAAGCACAAAACCAATGGAAGGTGCCAAAGCAAGCTTGCACTTTTTTTCTTAGCAAATTATCTATGTAGTTTCACACTACAGTAAGTGCCAAAGGGTTGCAATGAGAGCTTTATCTTGGGTAATCAAATTAGCACTGCATGTTAGTAAATGGAGTTTAATTTACAATGGTTTAGCTTTCTCGCAGACTACAGTACTTGGGCTGTCCAGAAGCAGCATTTCAAGATTTCTCTTTTTACTTTTTTTTTAAATTGCTGTGACTTTTTTCTTTAAATTTGAATATACGTAAGTCTGCTGAAACGAAAGAAAGAAATTGATTTTTTAACTGTATGCCATTTTGACAGAAGCCTGGATTAAATTTTGTAGCTGTGTCTTAATCTTTTAAGTCAAGCCTAAATTCAACAGCCAGGTAGTTATTTAAAACACTCTGATATATTTAACATTTTACTCAGTGAGTTCTTTCCTGTTCTTTATCTTTTACTTTTCAATAATTATTCACCTCCAAAATTAATTAGTGCCTCCAAGCTCCATTCAAAGCAATGAGTGTTTTGCATGTATGTGTATGTAGATTACATCCTTTGTAGTAACATGGCTTGAATAGTTGTCCTAATTTGAGTGACAATGGATTAATAAGGACAATTAAACCCTGAATGAGATAATTCTCCCTCAAGAATGTCTTTAATGAAATAGTCATCTTTCTACCAGGCAGAAGTGAGATTTCACATTAAATATGTGGAAGCAATATATGTGATGAGTTGCTTTTCTATAATTATCCTCAACATTATATATCCAGATTTAGCTTCCTGGAATTACAGATCAGAACTGTGCCATATCCTTTAGGACTTCCCCAATTTGCTAATTGATATCAGGGATGTGTTCCATAGTATTATCCCTAGGTAAAAAATTATTTTTCCCCAGGACTGGCTAGTCATACAGACATACATTTGTTTACACACCAATATACAAATCTACTTCTAATTGGCACCACTAGTTCCCATATGGTAGGATAGAGATGTATATAATTGTGCTGCTAATATAGTAAATAAGCATCTTGTTGCATGTATCTGCATATGCATAAAAATATGCATGATATAGAAAAGCAACAACTCATTTCTTAGATGAGTACAAACAATTTCTAAAGCAAAATATTGCAAAGTATAATCTTAGAACAGCTCTTGAACTTACATGATGTTTGCTAACCAATGGTTGTTTTGTTTTAGAGAATTATATATCTTCTTATTAAATTATCATCTTTTTAATCAGTCAAAAGGCTTTTACCTAATCTAACTTTCTTTCACACTTCTTTTTTATTATTGCCATTCTTATCTTCTCTTATGTGAATAAAATTAGCCATAGGGGGCATTTGCAATTTACAGATAGTCCTTGATTTATTACCATAATGGACCAACATTTCTATTGCTAAGCAAGACAGTTGTTAAGTGAGTTTTTCCCACATTTTTATGAGCTGTCTTGTCACAGTTGTTAAGTGAATCACTACAGTTATTGAGTTAATAACATAGTTGTTAAGGGACTCTGGCTTCCCCATTGACTTTGCTTGTCAGAAGGTCACAAAAAGTGATCACATGACCTAGGGACACTGCAGCCATCATAAATACATGCCAGTTGCTAAGCATCTGGATTTTGATTACATGACTATGGGGATGTTGCAATGGTCGTAAGTGTGAAAAATAGTCATACGTCACTTTTTCAGTGCTGTTGTAGTTTCAAATGGTCACTAAATGAATAATTGTTAAGTTTAGGACTATCTGTATCAAGATACATTAATAATTACAGATTTGCAGAAAATTTTGGAGGCATAGCTCAGGGTCACACCAAGTGCAGGTGTAACCCTATTCCACAAGAATATTTCATTGGAGCCAAATAAGTATGTATCTTGGTTTTCTATTTTTGAGAAGACTTGTTCAAAGCAGTAAACAAAGTTTAAAATAGTTTAAAAATAATAGGAGTGAAAACATTAAAGTTCTTTAAAAATGAATGTTTAATATTTCTAGAATTAAACTCTGAATTTCTTAGATACTCTTATGGAAGATAATTTCAATCATTCTTTCACTGCTATGAATTCCTTTGTGTTCTCTTGGGAGAAAGAGCAGTAGAAGTAATCCTCAACTTACAACAGTTCATTTAGTGACTGTTCAAAGTTACAACAGCACTAAAAAAGTGAATTATGACCCTTTTTCATACTTATAGCCATGGCAGTATCCCAGTGATCATGTGATAAAAAGTTCATATCTTAGCAACTGAGACAGATTTATGATGGTTGCCCTGTCCCAGGCTCATCTGATCGCCTTTTGCAACCTTCTGACAAGCAGTGTCAATGGGGAAGACAGAGTCACTTAACCACTGTGTTACTAACTTAAATACTGCAGTGATTCACTTAACAACTAGGGCAAGAAAAGTCATAAAATGGGGCAAAAAATTTGACAACTGTCTCACTTATTAATAGAAATTATGGGTTCCATTGTGGTCGTAAGTCGAGGACTACCTGTATACAAATTTACAGTAATAGGCTAACAGCAAGATGAGCAGCAAAACTCAGTAAAAGGTTTGACGCTCAATACCTACCTATGACTTTAGCTGCAACAGTCAGTATCTGCATAAGGTAACACAACAGCATAATGTATTCCAACATGGAGTCCAAATATGCAGCACTATAAGAAAAAAAAACATTTGAGCTTTGTCACCAACCACACCTTATTGAGACATGACACATTACGTTTTTATCATATTACTGAAATTTTGAAGCAAAAATGGCTGATTTGGTGCAAGATTGATTTTCTCATTTTTCGCCCTGTTTGAGACAAGGGATGGTGACTGAGGATCCATCAAGGGTACATGTCCCTGGTAATTGCAGTGGTGTATTGGAGAAAGTGATGTGACATATGAGCTGCTGATAACCTCATTGTTCATTATGTGGTGATTGGCACATAGCATGAAGTAGTGTTTCACTACAGAGGCATTGAAGAGAACCAAGGTGGCAGACATAACCATGCCATCAAAGATGTGGCCCTTCAGCTCTCTTCCCTTCCATGTGTCTATATTAATGTTTTCTTGGGACATCTAAAGGCTTATTAATTGCCTCCAGTTAATGCCAAATCAAGTAAGAGCTGTGATAGCACAGTGATTAGAGTGCAATACTTCTTTGACTGCTGGCTGCCTGCAATTTGGCATTTTGAATCTCACCAGGCTCAAGGTTGACTCAGCCTTTTATCCTTCTAAGGTGGGTAAAATGAGGACCCAGATTGTTGGGGGCAATAGGCTGTCTCTTTGAACCCCTTAGAGAGGGCTGTAAAGCACTGTGAACCACTATATAAATCTAAGTGCTATTGCTAATGTGTTCCAGACATCCTCAGAGAGATAAAGACACCCATTCCAGAAGCAGAAGTAGAATAAGAACAACCCGAATACTGCAGAATCGCATTGACATGACAATGTGGACAACTTCAGATTTTATAAAAATTGAAGTTTGAAGCATTTAAGTCAATTGGATTAGTTTTTTTTAAAAAAAAAACAGGTCCATGTGAGAGTCAAAAGGAGGATTGATTCCAGAAGAGCTCTAATTGTGGAAGGGCCATTTGTATAAAACATGTCTCCCACTCAGTTTCCTATGTACTTGAGAGAAAAGAATACACATTATTTGTATCTATTGAATCAGATCAGAATAAAGATGTGTGTGTTTTCAGAACATCCTCTTTAACTCCTCTCAACATCCTCTGATAGTAATGCAGTTTCAGTACATGAGCCAAGAAGATTGCCCATTCTTTTGAACAATGCTTTGATGCTAAATATACAAAAATGTTTGATAGCTTTCCAAGAAAAGAAAGTAAAAATAGTAATTTCCAGCTTTGTATTAATCTCCTTAGTGTTGCTGATAGGACACTGAACAGCACCAGTTCAAGGAGATGATTTCTTCCAGACTAAGCCCCCTCGTTTTTTTCTGTGTAGTTTCAATCCTTCTGGAATGTTATGATTGCAAGGTGAATCTACTAATTGTATTTTCCTTAATGAAATGAAGAACTCTGTGCAAGATTTCTGATGCAGTCCAATTTTTTAAAATAATGCTCTTTTGTAAACTAGTTTTTCCCCTCTCTTAATTAGAGAAAGTCACTTCTTTAAAAGTGAATATTTTTTCTTATCCTTTTTCAATGTTTTTCTTGTTTCGATTCTTGTTTTGTTGTTTTTCTTTAATTTGTATTTGTATTTTACATTTGGAAAAAAAATTTAAAATAGCAAAGCTTGACGCTTAGCTACCACATGAAAATGTCCATTTAATTTCTTTTCCAGAAACATAGAAGTAGTTTCTATTTGCCTTCTTCCATTGGGTTTTTTCAACTTCCTCGTCTAGAGTATAGCCTTACATTTCCAGATGGACTCCTATCCAATTACTAATCAAGTACAACCCTGCTTAGCTTTTTATGATCAGCCAAAGTCTGCTAGATGCTATATGTGGTAGAAATAAAAATTAATTGCAAATTACATTTCAATTAAGAGGAAGAATCAGATTAGTCTATTGTAGCAAAATACAAACAAACCCATCCATTTTGTTGCCTCTTAATATTTAACAAGTAGATTTTTAGACATGGTAGATAATTTCCGAATAAAGTATGCAATTCAGATGAAGTCTAGTCCATGAAATATTATATTTGTAAATCATCATCATCATTATTATCATTATCAATGTTAATATACCATTAATATTATTATCAATTCAGATCCTGGAGAAACACTTGATGGATGATTAAAAATGCTAAATCCAGTCTCAACATCTGGTTGACTGTGCAACAAATCATAATAATGATAATAATCTTAAAGTACAAACTCAGTGGTGGAAAGCACCATCAAGGAAATTAACATGTGGACATTGTCAGTCATTAGATACACAGCTGGAACAGACTACTTCAGAAAGTAGACTGAACTGAATCAGAACTAAAAATCATGGCTAGGAAGACCAGAAAAATAGTGACAATGAATCATATCCTTCATCCATGCAGTGATGTTGACCCACTCTACTTACATAGAAGTATAAGTACCTAGCTAGAAGTATAGGTGAACATGGAATGTTGTAAGTATAACAGGCAGATGAAAAAAGGGCATTGAAAGAATATCTAAAGGACAGTGAAAAAGATGCACTGAAACTAGTACATCATGAACGCTTACTGAATATCAAAGAGACCAAATTAAGAATAGAAAAGAGGCAATGGAAAATAACCAGTACATCTAGTTTGCTAAATATGTAAAGAGTAAATCACAAGCATAGTGTGATATTTGCATTATGGAGGTCTAGTAATTGGTGATATAATAGCATCACTGTAGTGGATAGGGATTTAAATACAAATAGTTAAGCTTAGAACTGTGTGGCAAAAATCTCAATTTGTCTACTAAATATTGGTGGTAGGCTACCAGGTTTGGGGACTGTAGAAACTCTTGAAATTGGGGTGGTGCTTCATGGGACATTTTCTGTTTGTAGAAAATCCATTTGATTAATGTACATCAATATAATTTCCCGTAAGTTGCAAAAGTATGTTTTTGTGGCGCAGAGCCAAGGTGGCGCAGTGGTTAAAAGCAGCACTGCAGGCTACTGCTAGATCAGCAGGTCAGCGGTTCAAATCTCACCGGCTCAGGGTTGACTCAGCCTTCCATCCTTCCGAGGTGGGTAAAATGAGGACCCAGATTGTTGGGGGCAATATGCTGACTCTCTGTAAACCGCTTAGAGAGGCCTGAAAGGCCTATGAAGCGGTATATAAGTCTACTGCTATTGCTATTGCTATTGTGGCATGGACTGTAGTTGCCAAACCAACAGACTAAGTTGTAAAGAAGATATGATTTACATCTGATTTACTTACAAGTAAGTATAGCTACCTTAAAATGTTTGTTTGTTTGTTTGTTTATTGGCTGACTTATGTCCAGCCATATCAGATTAGTGACTACTTATGTCAGAAGTTTACTTTTCTTATCTCTTTATTTCCACTTAAAGCCATGCAGGTGTGTTTGATAATTAAGAGAGCCCTCAATTCTCATACCAAACACAACCACACAACCCACACAAGTTAACGTCAGTTCTAACAAATAAAGGTCATTTGCATGGTGAAAATAATTGCAAACCATATGTTATTCTTCTTAGAAATAAATGTATTGGAAGCTCAGCTATACAAAGGAAGAGAGCAATGGGGTAGGGCAAAGTACCTCTTTCTATATAAGGACAATACCAATTCAACCCTAAAGGGTTTTTCTTGGCATCTTTGGTTTTCATAACTGAGAGATAAAGGGATCTGGAGATTATAGAAGGACAAGCATTGTGGACTCAACCATGACTTTCATACTGCAGGAAGATATTATCTCACTTAGGGGTTAACATAAATGTCTTATTATGATGCTGGTGGAGGAAAAACAAGGTACATACTAAAACAGAGCATACAAAGGAGTAGAGAGTCCACAGCAGTAATCAATATGGATTTTGTTATACTTTAAAAAAAATCTCAAGTATATACAGCTTAAACTATCCTCTTCAAAGAAAACTAAAACATATTCAGTAAGTATTTAAATGTAGCTTTCTTTTCTTTTCAGGATTAGAGGGAGGACTACATATTTATTTGGAAGATTTGCCAATCATGCTATTCACAAAGCAAGAAGAATAAGTCAACAATTAAATTTGATCAGGTTCAGTCCGAATTTGGTGATTCGCAAAATAATAATAATAATTTTAACAGGAGTGATACTAGTGACCAAAACTCAAATAGCATGTGATGTGCAATATTTGTGCAGCAATAACATTCCAGCTAGGTTGCAATAGCAATGCAGGAACAAGAGATTAAGTCTTAATCCCAATTTCAGTTGAGGATGCAAAGGGCTCTCCTGAAGGAGAAAATTTACCAATACTGGATTATAGCAGCTTCCATAGGTTTCCATAGGCTTCAAGAGAGACCTGAGCATAAAAGGAAGGTAGTTATAGTGGAGTGTGTGTGTGTGTGTGTGTGTGTGTGTGTGTGTGTGTGTGTGTGAGAGAGAGAGAGAGAGAGAGAGAGAGAAAGACCCTCTTTTGCTACAAAAATATCTGATGTTGCAAAAATCAGTTCACCAGACTCCTTGTACTTGAATAAGAAAAAGAATGACATCTAGGAATGGAATTAAGAAGACATTTTGTTTTTACTAAAACACCAATTTTCATGGTTATCCCTGGAAGACATTTACAGTTCCCTCTTGTTTCTAAACCAATAATTCAAGTTCATATCCTGAATTTTCATGTGCAAGTTATTTCCCTTTCACAAACTCATTCAGGTCACAATGAGCACACCGTACAATCAACATCCCTGTCTTAGCTGATCCCAAGCATCTCTTTCAAACTAAACTTGCCTCCAACTCGATCTTCATCTAAGCTAGCCTTAGCAAATGTCCCCAAGGGGGGGGGGAAAAAAACAACTATTGAAGGATAACCAAAGGCAGAAATACAAACCAGCCTACTCTATATAAAAGCATACATCTTTTATAATCTGTAGATAGCTGGATAAATGACTGGGATTTCAACTACAATATCCCTATCATCCTATAGCAGCTCAGTCTGTGAATTAGGGATTCTGCTTCTACAACTGTCCCAGGACTTTATGGGAGATGTGATGCTGGAGGCCCTGTTGCTGACTTGTTCATGAATGCAGGTTTATTTGAAGTTCTAGTGAGCAGTGTGACATGCCTATCACAAAAGCCAACATCAGGAGAGATAGAGAGGGATGCTCCATTCCCATCTTGCCACCACTCTGGACCACTCACATTTTCTAGACTCCAAAATCAAAATTACTTAGCTTAGTTATTCTACAGTTGTAAAATCACATGAGAGATCATGGCAACTAAAGATGAATGTATCCCATAATTACCAGCTCTGTACAGAGTTTCTATAAACGTTCTTGACAACAACAATTATGACCATTTCATTTTGATGAGCCCAGAAAGCAGCAATATAGCCATATGCCATAACTTAAAAATGTAACTCAAAAATAATTCGCAATGTATGCAACAAGGTTTATTTCCTCTCCGGCAGCATTGTTCAGATTTTGTAGTGTGCCTATTCACGAATTATGTTTTTGCCATAAACTTAATGGGAATTAAATAAATGATCTAATGTCAGTATTTATTCACAATCAACTCCTGCCCCTTGAAAAATGAATGGTCAATCAACTGTGGTACAGCTGCTACCCTCCAGAATAAGGCCATTGTCAACATTCACAGGATTGCCATTTGCAGTGCAATTTATGAATTGCAACACATGGTTATGTGAAGAATTCTCACTGGGAACATATTTTACTTTATTAGAATACAACATGAAGATTGAACGTTCAACCATAACATTCAGCTCACAGACCTCATTGGCAAATCACTAATGTGTCCAGCATGGCATAATCAAAATACAGGCTGGTATTAAAGACAGATCAGCAAGATTCTTTCAGCTATTTAAAAAAAACATTCCCATATGTGAATCTATATAGTTACCATCTTTCAAAAATCAATTTTTCACCCATAATGAAAGTAAAGGCAAGAAAACAAAGGAAGATATGTTCTTATTTACATTCAGTCAAATCCTGTTCTAAATCTTCATTGAATACAAAACATGCAAGATTCTTTATGTTGCCATGCTTTAAGAATCAGCTGCAGAGAGAGAATATTGTTCACTTAATTGCGATACTTTTCTTCATTAAAAAAGTTTTCTGCTCACTTTCTAGGCAGTAGGCTATCGATCAAGCAACATTGTAAAAGGAAAAGAACATTCTAAACATGAATAGTTCAAGTCTATAATTTTAGGAAGTCATTTGGTAAATCAGATGGCATATAAATTTTTTGCAATAAATGAATAAAATTGAGATCGCTGTGGTGCAGAAAATTTAAAATTTAGTTAAATAACTTACAAAGTTAATTTGAAATAGTTTCAGACAAGTGGTCTTGAACTGTCTCCTTCCCAGTTTAGTTAGGTTCTTTCACAATTAAAAAAAATAGCAATACTTAATCTATGATAATCTACAACTAAGCAGAATCAGAGATCAATTTTAAGGTCAAAATTAACATATGAAATCTTTTCAGTGGCACTTTTTCAGGGCCTCGTTTTCAGAAAAAATACAGAATATGTAATAAAAGTAATTGAAATTTCATAAACATTTTACCTCTGCATACTAATATAATATGTGATTTACTGTAGAAGTACAGATTCATAATACTTATCTATTTGCTTGCTGATTTGTTATCAATATTATAAGTATTTCTTTTGAATGTAGACAATAAAAGCCAGAGTTTTCTACATTAAAAATGTTAGGATCAATTTAGTCATTGGATGATGTACAGCCTTGTGATATTCTCCTTTGGGGCTATGTATTTTTGTTCTCCCAAATCTTTCACAAATATAATAAAATAATGGCAATAACATATCCTTCAAATGCACCTCACATGCTACAGGATCTTCACAAGACAAGTGTTACCTGCATAGTGTAGACCCCATTTTTCACCCATGTTGAACTGATATGTGTGACCTTCTAGCACATGGTAAGACTAACATGTATGGCCCAACTTCTCCATTCAAATATCTGCTAAACCTATAAATGAATGCTCAACATTATTCGAGAATCTAGCAATGTGCTCCATGACAGTAGCTTTCTCAGTCAAATGCAGTTTCTAAACATGTCCAAAGGCAACTCAAGATAGAACAAATTGAGTTATCCAACCTGGATGTGACAATTTAATGGCCAAATCTGCAAATTCCAGAAAGGGACTCAGCTGTGGTACTTTTTGACATAACTTCAACTTCAGGAAGAAGCTGAGGCCTGAAACACGCCTTGATTGCAGACAAGATTTATCTTCTGCAGAACAGCTGGCTTTTGTATTGACCTAACGCATGTCAGATTCATTTAAATAAAAGCTGATTTTCCTAAGGTTGACATTTCTTATGTAGAGGTGAAATCTCTGAAAGTCATTACAAGTAGGACACAGATTATATTTCCTACAGAACATTGAAGGCAGTTCAGAAGATATTGGTCAACTTCTGCTGAACACTAATACTGTTTCAGTTTTGGGGTTTCAATTTTTATGTTCAAAGCTATATAAGCCTGTTTGACCAAAGGGAAATAAATGATGAATAAACACAGAGCCAGAGAAAGTAAATAATCCTTGAAAGGTGAAAGCTTTCTTAAGCACATTTCAGTTCTTTTAAACATCACTGACTTGAGTTTAAGTTAATGGCAATCAAATAAACTAAATAAGTGTGCGCATGTGCACAGTCACAGACTGAATCCCCAACTAGAATTTAAACTGGAATTCATCTCCTTCCAGTGAATTTGACAACTGAGCAATGAGTATTTCCTTCACATTCTTATAGACTTGTGTGTTCTAAAATATCTGAAGGCAGTATTTAATTGAATTGTAACCTTATCTTTGTAGCTTATTTCCACAATCAGTAGCAGTCAGTAAGAAAGCTCAGACCTGATTTCAAGATAAATAAGATGCATGACAGCCCTTTTTGGTCCTGTATGCAGAAATCCCTCCTGACTGCTGTTATGTTTATCTGTACTGCCCTGGTGGTCCACTCTGTACTGGTCACATAGGCAATGATAGCTCCCTGATGACCATCAAGCCCATGATTGTGTTCTCAATGTGACATTACCAAGAATTACATCTCCCTCCAAAGCATTCCCCTCCTCTCAACTCCCATGAGGCTTAATATGTTGTTTGGAAAGAAAACAACCATCATAGGATTGTGGGTTCAACTGAGGTTTCAGTGATGCTGCTTAATATTAGTTAAAAACCATGAACCTTGGCCTTAAAAATACTCTTCCAAGGTACAAGATACAGATCCAATTAATTTCTTTGAGAAATTAATTGACACATCAATAGACACAAAAGTCATACTAGATGAAACCAAACTAGTTTTAGACTCCTTCAATCATGCTAGTTTTGCTGTGGATCTAGAATACATGCAACATTCATTTACCATCTTTCTGCAATCCAGAAAAGACAAACCTTTAGAACTTTTGGAATTACAACTTCCAACATGCTGTCAACATGCTGGTTTCTGACTTCTAATTATGGAAACTACATTCAGCCAGCCAGCCTCTACATCATCCATCCATCCATCCATCCAAACATACAAAGATAGATAGATAGATAGATAGATAGATAGATAGATAGATAGATAGATAGATAGATAGATAGATACATACATACATACATACATACATACATACATACATACATACATTTATCCTCAATCTAATCTAATCTAATCTAATCTAATCTATAGTTTTAAAGAAGCAAGGAAAAAAGTAACAAAAATGAATATTTGGAGTAAAGAGGGACAAAAGAAAATTGATAGGAAAACAACAAAGTCAAAAGTACAGGGGAAAAAGTGAAAGAAAAAAGATTTGACTTCAAATTTTCTTTTACAGCAATTATAATTAAAAATGTAAATTGACCTTTCACTGTATATTTATTGCATTATGTAATTCTTTCTATAACCTGTTTTTATCTAACCAATTTTCATTATTTTCTATTTTATGCAAAAAGTCATTAAAAGGTTTCTAGTCAGGATTAAATTTAGTGTCTTTTCTCTAATCCAAGCTACCAATTTGGTCATCTGAGGAAGTCCCATCATCTTCACCATCCGTTCCTCCATTGTGGGTAAAGTTGAAGTTTTCCAATTTTTTTCTTCATATAATAATCATTCTACAGTTAACATATATATAAAAACAAATTTTATAGTTCTTTTTCCAACTATTTCTTCATAAATTCTCAAAGAAAAGTCTGTGGTTTAAATTGTATGTTAATATTGAAAATCTTTTATAGTAATATATATTATTGATCCCAACATTTTCCAGCATTTTGAAGCATGATAAAATGTCACCTCTTATTGTTTACATTTCCAGCATAAAATTGAAATACATTCTACAGAGCTCTTCTAATGACAAATACTAACCATATGTTATTTTATTTGTTTTTTAAAAATCTGTTTTCCTCCTTTCTATCATGTATTCTCTCATTGTCAAATTGGATATTTTAATCCAAGTTCAACCTGTTTTATCATACGTTCTTGTTCTGTTTCAAATTTTAATTTCATTTTAGCTGACATTCTTCTTGGATAATTCTAGCTTATCAGAGGGCTGATTATTTCTCTTCTATAAAAAGTTTATTGGGCTGAGAGCCACAAAAATATTTCTGGTTGAACTAGGTTTCTATCTATTCCATCTTCCATCTTCAATATAACAAGTGTAATAAAATTATTTTTTAAATTTACATTAACCTTATCTTTGTCATGAATCACAGAAATCTCAAGTTGTGTTCTTCTAACACCCAAAGGCTTTTGTTTCTCAGCAACATCTGTTTTTCATGCAAACTAAACAACAAGCTGTGAAGTATAGTTTCAAATCAGGTAAACCCAATTCTGCTCTTTCTTTTACATCTTGTAACACCTTATATTTAACCAAAAGATTTTCCTCTGTTGCACAAATTTAGATATATTTATGTGCCATTGTTTAATTGCTACATCAGATGTAAAAACAGGTATAATATTTAAATAACATTTAAGGCAAAATACCCATTGTAATTGCAGAAATTATCACGAATGACAATTGCTTTCTTCCATTATAACATATACTTTTAACTTCATTCCAAATCTTTATATTTATAATCATTTTGAAAGTGTACAATTTCTATTTGTCTAATTAATACTTCTTCTCAACCTTGAAATCTGTTTAATTCATCAATTCTATTTGATCTTGTACCTTCATGAATTTAGTCATCATCGTTGTCTTCTGTTTATTAATGTTAAAACCTGCTAATAATCCAAATTCTTTTAATTTTTCCATTAATATTCCAATTTACTTTAAAGGATCTTCTAAAATCAGCACCAAATCATCTCCAAAGCTTAATTTATAAGATTCTTTTAAAAATCTTTACACCCATAATCCTATCATCTTTCCTTTTGTATCTATTCAGTATTTCAAGAACTATAATAACTATGATACATAGAAGGGGAAACAAAGAGCATTTGTATCTCACGTGATTTAGTTAATTTAGTTAATTCTCCATTGAAATTATGGAATGATAATTATCTGTGAATTCTGTGAAATATAAATTTTATTCATTTTATAACATTCTCTCCAAAAGCCTATTTTAAATAGAAAAGTCCAATTCAAATTGTCAAATGCTTTCTCTGCATCTAAAAATAATAATAATGTTATTTGTTTTTCATTACACAGGTGAATTAGAACTATTCTCAAATACTTCTGGGAGACCTGAGGTTGGAGAATAGTAATAGCAATAGCACTTAGACTCATATACCACTTTACAGTGCTTTACAGTCTCTCTAAGTGGTTTACGGAGTCAGAATATTACTCCCAACAATCTGTGTCATCATTTTATCGACCTCAGAAGGATGGAAGGCTGAGCCAACCTTGAGCCTGGTGAGATTCAAACTGCCAAACTGCAGTCAGCTGGAAGTCAGCAGAAGTAGCCTGCAATACTGCACTCTAACCACTGTGCCACCACAGATGCTTGTACAATGATAATGTATGAGGGTCTTCCTTAACCATGTTCTCAGAACTTGGTTGTTTTATTGAAGGTGTTTCAGTATCCAAACTAGGTCAGTGCTAGTGCTAATAATAATGTATGTTAACAAAGGCTGCCATTTTCTACCCATTTACTCAAGAAATATTAACTGAAGTTAGTAAAATTTATTTAACAGCATAATTGTGTTTCAGCAAAAGAAATCCCTATCTAACTCTAACCTTAGTTGATTAGTTGAGTACATATCATTGTGCTGAAGACCAGGTTAGTCTATTAATGTGGTGTCCTTTCTTTAGTCAACAAAATAGACTTCCCACTCAGATCCCTTTCCTCAGAAGCAAGCAGAAGAGTTTCATAAATAAGAAATAATGATAATTAAAATATTTAGATAAACTTTGAGCTAATTTAGGAATGTCATGAAATTCTTGATTTATTTTACCATATATGAAATCTGCACAGAAAAAAAGAAACTCCAGGACCATGGACAAGGCATATATGGGGTGGACTTATTGCCTATCTCCACCCTGTATTTCACCAATATAAATTTGTGTGTCTTTCTGTTGGTGTCATTGTAAATGCTGCACTAGACTGGCATAGGTAAGGAGCGAAGGCAAATGAGGAACTTTGATACAAGAGATTAAAAATGGCTTTGTATGGTTCATAAAATGTCTCATTTTAGGATTTCCATTAGTTGGAACATTTCCAATAAATATTTCCATCCACATAGTTTTCACTGGGCTTCCAGCAACCTCTGCAGCAGGTATATCCCAGTTCTTGTGGAGAGTTTAGGTATTTGAACAAATTCATGAAGACGTTACCATTGCACTATAATGGTTAAATCAATGAACATACCACTAAAGTGTATGTAGAATGGAAGATATAGATACTGATTAAGGTGTGAAGAAATAACATGCAAAGAAAAGCTGTTCTTGTAAGCAGTTGCATGGAATAGGGTCATTTTCAGAGAAATCTCTTTTGGTCTTGAGTTGGTGTCTTGTGTAGTAAAAACTGCTCTGTAGTAAAAACTGCTCTTCTATGCATTAAAGCAAATCAGACATGAAAGAGATTAATGAGTAGAATTATATGGAAAAATCTTTTGGTCTTCCAAAAGAATATTGCAACTTGGTTTTGGCAGTTGGCTTGGGGTCATGAGTGGATGTTCACCACTAGAGGTGGTTGACTTCATCCTATCCCATTCATCGCCTTAGTTCTGGTTTTCACTCTCATGAAAGCAGCATTACACTGTTGTAACACAAATTCTGTCCCTTTCAGGTGAAGGTCCATATGAGCCTCCCTTTTTATTAGGTCTCGTGATGAGATCTAATCAATAGCCATGGTAGTTCTGAAGAGGACAATCTCTGTTCTGGAGTTTAGAGAACTATGAGATAATTTAGTCAAATGTGGATCAATTGTCACTGCTAACATTATTGCTACACATTATTATTTGAGTTGCTATGCATTGTTTAGCTATTCTGTAGCTACATTATTGGTCTTTTATTCAGATATTTCTATCGCTATCTCTGTTTGTACTTTCACTCAGTTCTTTATTCTATTTTTAAGTTTATGTTTGCATAATCTTGGGTTTTTAAATTGTAAATAAAGAAACTAATGTTATTGTTCTATCCCTATTTTTTCAGATTTGATCACAACCCAAAACCATACATATATAGTCATAACAAGTCATAGTTATGCTTTGCATAGTATTTGTGAGGAAATAATGAATTATGTGTTCCCCAGATGTAACCAGTCACCTCAAATGCTCCGCAGCAAATTACAATAACACAAAATTGTTGACCTGCATGCACTGTTGTCATCAAACTAATGCTGTCATTATGGACTTGCATTCTGACATCTGGTGAAAGTATGCAAGATATGCCATTTGAGTGATGATGTGTTCATGCCTTCATTTGCATGGCATAAGTGCAGCAGAAAATGGATCTGAAACATGCAGATCTCATTGCTTGTTTGATGTCCTCATCACTATCCATATATTCAAATATGTGCCCTGTGTAAACTATCATTAAGCCCTTGTTATCATTCTTTCCTGATTTGGTTAAATCCCAACAAACTTGGATTTTTGCCACATACCAAAAGCTACAATTTTTACAGTTGTGCACCAGGATACATTGCAATTTCAATTTGCCAATAAATCCTGTACCATCTTTGCCTATTTTCAGTAATTATTCAAAGCAAATCCTTCATTACACACTGATAGATCCTTACAATATTGTATATTTTCTCAAAAACGTCTATTAACTGCCAGTCTGCTTTAAACAAAATAACATTTGTCTAGATATCTGAAGTTACTTTTCTATTACTTCTGTACAGTATTGGATTAAAATGCATGGTCAGCAATGAAATATTTAGGGGAAAGTTTTGGAAAATATGTTTTTATTTTTTGGCAAAGATGGGACTTTAGCAACTGTAAGACATAAGAGCCAAAATAGATTGGAACAAGCAAATTCATGCACAGTTGTGCAAGATGGAAGCCATGGTTCTAGTAAATTAATCTCTAGTGTGACAGGACGCAATTACATAGGACAACATAATCTCTGCGTTGTGCTTCTATGATCTTTGCCAAAATTCAGAAAGCTAAATGAACTTTGTATAGGAAGTAGAATAAATTATTTGTAATGAACAAATAGCCATTGCAAAGTTTTATTATATAAATATTATATTATATATTGTAATATAATATTATATATTATATTGTTATTATGGAGAATGAAAGGAAGCAACAGTAGATTGATGAGGAATACAGTGAACAATAATGAAAAATTCATCATTTCTATCATCATCATCATCTAGCTATCTATTCTCAGCGTGGTATGTTTCTGGCTGAGAATTCTGAGGTTAAATCCAGCAAGACACATTTGCAAGTTGCCTGGTTGAGAGGGGATCTGTGTACCTCTGAACAACTAAGGGATCTTCCAATATAGCTTCTTATTTCTCAACAGTGACATTTTTACCCATAATAAACAAATTTGGCATGTCAGTCATACTGACAATTTTTTCTTAATAAAGCCAAATCCATTTAGAGATAGTGATGCAAACAACAACAGCAACAACAATACAGCCACATAGTTATTTGTATGTTTAAGCTAATAAAACTGGGACAGTAGAAGATTGACACAATACATTTCCGCATAGATTTGGTTAGATTATTACTGTCTTTTCTCCAACTTGCTGTTCTTTGGACGAGTTGGAATTCAAGCCTTATAATCCTCAGCAATGATCTGGAGGGCTCCAGGATGAGAAAAATTGTTATAATGTGCCATGATTTCTAAAGTGCAGAGGTCACACCAGTCCCCAGATTCTTCAGACTTGGTGCAGCTAGCTTCTAAAAGAAAACAGGCTCACATTTCATCCAGTAATACTACCCATTCTAAACATTCATTCTTGGCTCAATGTGGTCACTTAGCCTGCTTGAGAAAAGTGTCCTTCTGATTCTATAGCAGCACTTCATTTTTCAGTCAATACACAATCCTGAATTAGACTTACTTTTGGTTTCTCCACATCTGTAGCAACAAATCACAATGGCACAATAGAACTGAAGGTACAAGAATGAACATGTGGCTGACTCCATGGACACCACATTAATCTTCATGGTAAAATTATTACATCTGAGGGTAGATTTCCCCACCCACAGAATGTTACTCTTTTCAAATATTCCACCACACCGAGATTCCTTTAATGTACCATGTCAGTCAACATATGGAGGATCTCAAGGAAAAGTATTATGGAGACTTGATTCTCAGAAAATGTTTAGGTTTAGTCCAGGGGTGAAAAAAAAAACCCACAGAGGATATGCAGCTTCTATAGTACTAATCAAAACCACATCTGATCTGCTGTTCAGATGTGCCATTTGCAACTTCACTGAAATGCAGAAACAACTATATGAACTTTCTAAGAAAAGCTATGGGAAAGGCCTACCAAAAGCACAAATCTACTGTATCAATGGTTTTGCATCTACCCTTACCATCATTTGGCATCGAAGTCCAACCCTCTGAATCTTCTTGAAAGGGAAAACTATGTAACATTTGGTACTCAACTTGATTTGACTTGATTTAGAAGACTTTCTAACTCCAGAATGACTTCATCGCTAAAAAAGGAAGGAAAAACAGCTTTTTAGAAAGTGAAAAAAACAATTACACCTGCATAAAAATTACTAGTTATCCAAAATACTGCACAAAATCCATCAGGGCATCACAAGCAGGTCTGGGAACAAAGTTTCCAGAATTTTATTTCTGAAATTTTGAAGAATTACCCCTTGTAGGGTGGACACCATGGAGAGGTATGTATTCCAAATGCCACAAGATAGAAGGAATGTTGCCAGGGTCCCACTAAGTGATACTTATTTAATAGACAGTTACTGGATCTTGCTGGATAGGAAGAAGCCATTGGAGACAGATAACCAGGGCCTTTGTCAGTTCCATACCATACCCTTTCTTGAAAGCTTTTATTGGATGACTGGTTGAGGGATGGACTATGTGTATTATAGTCACATTGCAGATTGCATGAAAGCTATAGTGTAAATTCCTACAGTAAAAATAATATAAAGGGCTGAGGATCTTCCGTCTCAATCCAGGCTCTGTGAATTCTAATTGTCCCCCCCCCCCCCCGCAATCCAATTTCGGGAGGTTGTAGATTCTGTAGTTGTACATCTGGGTAAAATTTTTATCAGGTCAAATCTCATAAAAACTTACTAAGGTTGGATTGCAGGGCTATGACTATCACCTTGATTTTTATGACTCACCCTAGTTTCCTGGCTTCCAACCAATCTAAAAGTCTGTTTTTCTTGTACCTATTATTAATTTAAGTTCCTGGAGATTAAAGGTTCTATATTCATCTTTCTCCCATATTTATTCCCATTCCCCAGATAGGAATCCCTGAATATTCTGCTTGAGCCACAATTGGAAGGGAAGTAACATTCTTCTTCTTCAAACATTCCACTTTGCTGAATTGTGTCACATGGCTTTTGGCTTAAAGAAATCCAGATGCATATAAAAATTAATACATATCAGTAATTTTTTTATTCAATCATATCTGATTCTCTGGAATTGCCAGGATTAGTCCTTGCAGTTTTCTCAACCAGGTTTTCAGAAGTGGTTTGCCATTAACTCCTTCCTAGGGCTGAGAGAGATTGGCTGTCGCAAGGCCACCCAATTGGCTTTGTGCTCAATATGAAACTAGAATTCATGTTCTTGCTGATTGGCTAGATAAAAGTCATGCAAAATGTATTGCATACTTGTAAATAAAATGCATAAAACTTTGTTTGACTAATCACAAAGATTCCGACTTAAACCAGTTAATGCATAAAAGAGATGGAACAGATGAATGAAACACCATATGCAGAACAGACATGGATTAAATCTCTTCTGGTCTATCAATCTCTGCCACTAAACTGGTTACAAATTAAGTAGATGGGTGTGTGTTCTTCATTTGTTGGGGAGTCATGAGAAGGAATATTGTGTCATTACTGGCAACTTCATTTAATTAATAAATCCTGAAGAGTTTCATTGTTAGATTTTGTATAACTTTTATTTACTAATTTTTCTTTCTATAGAAGGATTTTTTAAAAAAAATAATAATAATCCTAATCTTAATCATGGAGCACAAAGTTCCACCAATGCTACTTCATTTTTTTTTATAAAAAGCCACACATTATAATTGTTGAGTTATCTTGAAACAGAAATTACTTTATAAAGACTTTTTTGGAATATCTTCCAACATTTCTATCTATGAAGAGTTTCAATAATCCAGGTCAAGGTTGTTCTAAACATGCTAGACTTCTTTTTATTTTTTCCTTGGGGAAAAAACCCCCCAAGAAAGTTGAGTTACCTTTGGAAAAGCACCTTTCAGACTCCCAACATTTTTATTATTTGTTTGTTTATTTAGAATACAAGTAATTACCATGTTTCAGTATGATAGTATACTGGTTGAGCATACGTGCTGTTTTCAAAGATTTTGAGCATATTTTATCAAGAGGTTGTTGAAACAGCTTTTGGCATTTTGAATGATGTTTTAGTAGAGAGGGGGGAGGAAGGGAAGGAGGGAGGGAGGGAGAGAGAGAGAGAGAGAGAGAGAGAGAGAGAGAGAGAGAGAGAGATGGGACCAGTGACAGCAGATACGTGGGAAAGAATGGAGCCCTATCTATGTTTCTCTGGGTGGTGGCCAAGCAGGATGGTGGCAGATAGCATTTTCTTGTTTATAGAGATTCAGCAGCACTGCAGATCAGCTGTTTTTGACTCAGCTGGTGAGTAGGGCTAGGCTGGCTCCCATAGAGATGGTGGCTTGATGGAGGGAACTGCTTGAAGTTGATAGCCTAACTGTTGCCCTTCATATTGTGGTTACTGCCAGGAACAGGATAGAGTTTGGTGTGGCAAGGACTGATATCAACACCCCCCCAACTGCAGATCAACACACCATTATCCTGAAACAAAACCCAGGTTTAATGTGTGACCTCCCTGGGAACTGGCTCTGAATAAATTGAACCAAATATATGATAGCCGTGAATTTGTCAGTTGTCTCTGACTCCAAGCCCAAAGAAGACAGGTTGAAGTTTCCCATACACCTGAGAAACTCTACTACCAAGTTGACCACTGAGTGAAGTTGCTCTGGCAGGAACATTGCTACACTGCAGAGAGGAAGGTAAACAAGCAGCAATTCTAACTAATCCCTCCAATCCAATCTCACAAAGATGGTCCCAAATTCAGTTATGCCTGGGTTAGGGCCCTGAAAAGTCACTAAAGACTGACAAATGATGATGGCCAGTCTTGGCCTGATCTCACAGTTGGTGCTACATCCAAAACCCAGGAGGGCACTTTTTTCAAGAGACCCTTTGGTGGTGCAGTGGCTAGAGTGCTGTACTGCAGGCCACTTCTGCTGACTACTGGCTGACTGCAATTTGGCAGATTAAATCCCACCAGGCTCAAGGTTGACTCAGCCTTCCATCCTTCTGAGGTGGGTAAAATGAGGACCCAGATTGTTGGGGGCAATATGCTGACTCTTCAAAACCACTTAGAGTGGGCTGAAAAGCACTATGAAGTGGTATATAGGTCTAAGTGTTATTGCTATTAATGTAGGATAGGCTTCTTATCCATGACTGTCAAAGATGGGTTGTGTTTTTTTTACAGTCCATTCTAGCATTGTCACATGAGCCAGTTCAGTCACCATAAAGAGGAGTTGAGCAAAGAGAGCTGGGAATTGGTATTGGCCTTAAATATATCCCTTACATTACCTACTACTCACCCCCCTCCACCAATGCATCATCACACACACACACACACACACACACACACATACGTGCACACACTACCCCACCTCACTGTGCCTTGTAGCTGATTAAACAGTAGTTGCTGGGTGCAAGCCAATTCTCCAACATACCACCATCTTGCTGTTGCTCCTGCTGCCCTTATCCACCAGGTTCTCTGTTCCTCTAAGGAATCATAGCCAGGATGTCAAAGCCACTGCTATCTTACTGTTCTAAATTAGCTCTGCTGACCTTTGTCCTGTGAATCATGAATAACAACAGTATTCTTTGGTGCTCTTTTCTTTTTTAGTTAGATATACAAACTCTAATGAAATAGCATTCCATATATTTTCCCAATCTTTGCAGAACAAATATTTGGATTAGGTTGGAATACAATTAATGGTACATGCATTTGGTTCCCAAACTGTATGCTATGACACCCCAGGGTACACAGGGAACTCAGAGGGGTGCTGTGATATTTTAAAATTTTGCAACATCTATTTGAGAAGATGGATTTGTTGAGTCTCCACTTGTGACATAAAACCTTTGTGACAACGAGAGTGCTATGAATGTTTGGGAATCTCTGGTATACACAGTAATCAACATCAATAACAATATCAGAAACATCTGTTTCTGTAACTTCATTTTCAAGATAAAGAGTAGCATGTTAACCATCACTGTACAACAAAATCCAGAATCTTGACTAACTCCTGTATGAAAGAAGAAGAGCACATTTCAACTAAATTCCAGTGAATGTTCTATCATGTATAACGATACAATCAAATGAAAAGCATGGGTGTTCTTTTTCACTTAAGGAGGATATGATATCAAACTTCCCCAAGGCTTCCTCTGGGACTTTTATTATTATTATTTTTATGAAGGGATTTAGATCAAAGTTGCAAAATATCTCCAAAGATATTTTGCGGCATTTATCTTGCATAAGGAACAAGGAAGCCTTAGACATTTCAAAACAAAAACATGTTATGCCTGCATTTGCTAAGAAGAACACTTGAAATGTAAACAGACACCTGGCAATTTGAGAAATGTACCATAACTAAAATTGCAAGCCTTATTCAGAGAGAGAGGGAGGGAGAGAGGGAGGGAAGGAGGTAGGGAGAGAATGAATGAATGGATGAATGAATGAATGAATGAATGAATTTGTTTCAATCAGATTACTTGGCTTTAAGTGGTTTCAAGATGAGGGCATTCAAACTATGTTATAGTTGTATAGACTATTCATTCTACCCTTCAGCAGGGGAAACTAAGCTGAATTTCAGAAAGATAGCCTAGCCCTGGGATGTCTACAACACATATTTGCTTTCAAAAGACACCTTGTTATATTAATCAGTTCCCTGCAGTCAAGGAGATTCCAGAGGATGAAATACAGTCTTAAAAAAGCAATGAGAGAAATTGTTTTAAACTGCCAAATGGGCGAAAGGCTTCCAAGACCTGAAAAAGAGGCAGGAGGGCACTTTAGATTGGAAAAGATTCATGATTTTGAGCCCCACCCGTAAATTTGGCTTTGTTGTGAACTATATTCAAAAGTCAAAGCATCAATATCAAAGGTAAAAATGAAAGTACAATCCAGCTGTTGATGGATCACAACCTCATAGTTTTTGGCAGTGCTGTTTCATTTACTTTTTTCTTCTGTTAAGCTAACTTGTTTGTTCAGGTAATGGAATTCAGAGTTTTTCACTCTTTTTAGATATTAGCATCCTTCCTGGCAAGATCTGAACAGGTTTTTTTTTATTGCTTATAATTATACCTACAGGTAAAATAAATACTTTCCCACGGCTCTGCTGTGGCGATGTGTCGCAGTAGGTCTCACAGCTGAATTGCACAACAAGGACACACTGTTGTGGTTGATCGGTCTTAAAGGATTCTGTCAATCTCATCAGTAATAATTCTTTTGAAGGAAATAGGTGGTTCTTAATTCAAAGACAGAAAGTGGGATAGATCCTGCATAATGGAAAGAGAAGGAAAAAATGACCAGCATCTAGATAGATGGACTTAGTGGGGATTGAATCAATGTTGGGTGATTGAAAGATCAGATTTGAGATAGATCATCATGGAGAAAATCTATCTGGATGATCACTAGAAGTAAAAAATGACTTTATGGGACATCTCTCTCTCTCTCTCTCTCTCTCTCTCTCTCTCTCTCTCTCTCTCTCTCTCTCTCTCTCTCTCTCTCTCACACACACACACACACACACACACACACACACACACACACACACACGTGTATAAATAGAGATTTAAATCATACTGATACAAATTATAGAAATATATGTTTGTTATCTGGCATATGCAAAATGCTACTTTTAACGGGATAATTTTTAGCAATCCTTTTAAAGGATAGTTTTAAAAAGTATTTAGAGGAATATATGTTTGAGAGTACAAAAATCACAATTTTAATGTGTTCCATTGTTGCAAAGGTAGAAACATTTGCCATGGGAACAATGCAGTCTCAAACAAAACATAACAACAATAACAATAACAGCAAACAAGCAAACAGTCATGGGAGTACAAAGTGGAAAAAGTTATGGAAAATGAGGTGAAGATCTTGTGGGACTTTTGAATACAGACTCATCGTCATTTGGAACACAACACACCAGATATCTCAGTTGTAGAGGGCCGAAGCATACAGTTTATTGATATCATTATACCAGGTGATGCCAGAGTCAAAGAAAAAGAACTAGAAAAAAAATCACAAAATATTGAGACTTGGCCATCAAAACTACACAGCTATGGATGAAACACGTAACAATGATATCCATTGTCATTGGGGTACTTGGTACCATGTCCAAGAATTTTACAAAGCACATAAAGAAATTGCAGCTTCCTGCAATAACACCAGTGGAACTGCAAAAAACTGTGCTACTCGGAACATCATATATTTTAAGAAGATACCTGGTTGATACCTAGGATGCTGACTGCAACCTGCATCAACTGGTTCCACCACAAAACCGCGGTAGACTAAAGCGCGCTCGACGAAAGCGCATACGTGACGTCATCACAGCGCGACGAAAACAGCACACTGTGAGCGGTAAACTTAAAATTAATGCGTAAATCTAAACCTAACCCCCCCAAACCTAACCCTAAACCTAACCCTAAGCCTAACCCTTAACCTAACTCTAACCCTAACCCTATACCTAACCCTTAACCTAACGCTAAACCTAAAGCTAACCCTTAACCTAAACCTAACCCTAACCCTAACGCTTAACGTAACCCTAAACCTAACCCTAACCCTTAACCTAACCCTTACCTTTATGTGAATCGGCTTGCTTTAAAAGCGCTTTTTAAATTGCCTTTTTTTCTCTGCGGTCGTATTTGTCGCGCTGCTGATGACGTCAGGTACGCACTTTAATCGGGCGTGCTTTAGTGGACCGCGGTTTTGACGGGTCACGGCATCAACCATTAGTTCCAGTCAATGGTATTTGCGACACATCTTTAAATGTTCACCTGACTGAGTTCCATGTTTAATCAATAAAAGAAATAATAATAATAATAATAATAACAACAACAACAACTTCCATCTAACCCGCTAAAAGTCAAATCAAGACTAAATCCACTTAAAATATAATTATGACTTTAATATTTAGAATTCTCTGCCTGATTGAATTATAATTTCCAGCCTACTTTGCCTTTACCCTAAGTTAAAATTAACATATCACATGATGGAATTCCTTTGATTAATATCCCACTTGATTCTTTTGTAAAAAGGTTTCTAGCAAGTTTGTTTACTATTGCTTTTCCTAAAGACAACTGTGGCTGGGTGACCTACATAATTATTCATACATATATTTGCTATATCTATTAAAAGTCACTTTCATTGGCTCCCTATATGTTGCTGTATCATTCATTTTTCACATTGTATTTTGAGAATCTGGCAATAAGAATGGATTTTTTTGTACTGGAATAGAGAACCAGATTAGTTTTAAGAATGTATGATTCGCAACCCAAGTCACATTATATCATGTATTTGTTTATTACATTTATATAGCTGCATATCTCACATATATACATTTGTTTTTGACTAGATTTATTCAGCGTGATTTTTGTAGAATTTTGCAGCCTTTCCTTAAACATCAAGTTCCTATGATACTAGACACTAGGTACATGATACTAGAAGCCTATGAAAAGATAAAAAAGAATATATGACTCCAATAAACATATACCTGATCTTTGTTATTACTTTGTTTTAAATCCTAATGATTATATGATATTATTTTGAACTATATTTCTATCTTATACAACACCAACACTAGCTATTTCAGTCATGCATTTATTCTTCAACATAGCATAATGTAGTATTAATTAGAACCATTTAAAAAGAATCAAAATACTCCATTCCACACCCATAACATTCTCAAAGTTACACCTAGATAACTTAGTTTGCACATTATACATTAACAGATACAGACATTCAAAAACTAACATTTACATTCACACCCAAATTTTTAACACTACTTGTTTTTACAACTTTGTTAACATACCTTTGGCTTAATACCAGCTAATTTTAGCACAATCTAAATGATAACAAGCTTGTCCTTGCCAAGATTCCTAGATCTATAGGTCCATATCAATGGACCATACCCTCCTTCCATTACATTATGTGTTCAGCATATCTATAACTAATAGCGGATATTTTCTCTGTGTGAAAAAAGATTTAGAATTCTATTCATTACTAGAAAGTGAAAATAATGACAAATGCTTATAATAAAGAGTAAATCATCAGATGAAAAGGAAGGACTCACTGGAGAAAAGTCTAATGCTGGGAATGATTGAGGGCAAAAGGAAAAGGGGACAACAGAGAATGAGGTGGCTGGATGGAGTCACTGAAGCAGTGCTTAAGCTTAAATGGACTCCAGAGGATGATAGAAGACAGGAAGACCTGGAGGAACATTGTCCATGGGTTGTGATGGGTTGAATACGACTTCACAACTTACAACAACAACTAGCTCAGAAAAATAAATTAAAGGAAAACGCTGCACCCATATGGTAAATTGCTTAAATTGTTCACCCCTAATGATGAATCCCCTAGGATTTGTTGATTTGACAGGTGACTTCATTCATGGATCACTCAACATAACAATAGCACTAGCACTTTGACCGATATACCACTCCATAGTGCTTTACAGCAGTTTCTGAGTGGTTTACAAATGTCAGCATATTGCCCCCAACAATCTGGGTCTTCATTTTACCAACCTCAGAAGGATGGAAGGCTGAGTCAACCTTGAGCTAGTCAGGATTGAATTCCAGGCTGTGGGTAGAGTTTGCCTGTAATATTGCATTCTAACTACTGCACCACTATGGCTCTTAATACAGGGTGCTTTCATAGGAATATGTATTAGCAAAAACTTGACTGTGAACTCTCCTTTTTTTAAAAAAAAAAAGTGTGATTATATAAAAGGTGATCAGATAGAAATTCAAAACATTTAAAAAATAAATCAATAATGCTGATACATTTATTTTGGGTTTTTTTTTGTATGTTCTATGATTTTTTTTGTTTTGTTTTGTAGGTTCTGAGATTATTTTTTCCTTGATCTAGAGAATAAATTTATAACCAAATACTGCACTTAATCTTATCCTCTATTTTCACATTTAGCTAGTAAAATATAACACTTAATGTCCATGTAAACTTTTCATAATGTCTAGTTTGTCTTTGAGTTCCATGGTTGCTATAAAATCAGGGGTGGGTTCTGGCAAGCACTACTGCCGGTTCGCTCATGTGAGCGCCACACGCACATGCTCAGTGCAATTAAAATTACAACTACAAAGCAAGATGCTGGCACCAATGGCACTGCCTGGGGAACCAGTTCGGTGGCGTGGCTTGTCTGTGTCGCTGCCAGTTCCAATGACCCAGGCCGCCAAACTACTACCAGTTCAGCTGAACTGGTCCGAATTGGTAGGAACCCACCACTATATAAAATGCTGTGAAATGCTATGTGGTATATCTTGATATCACCTGCTTGTCTTAACATGTGTTCTCAAGGTTATTTCATACTTTGCTTGTGGAGAGTGCAATGCAATTAGTTTAGGTTTGGGCTACTTCTTATTTCAAGAGGAACTGGTTCCCCAGGTAGTTGGCCCATCATTTGGGAGCCGAGGTGGCGCAGTGGTTAGGGTGCAGTTCTGCAGGCCACTTCAGCTGACTGTTATCTGCAGTTCAGTGGTTCAAATCTCACCGGCTCAAGGTTGACTCAGCCTTCCATCCTTCCGAGGTGGGTAAAATGAGGACCCAGACTGTGGGGGCAATTTGCTGACTCAATTTGCTAAAAATCTGTAAACCGCTTAGAGAGGGCTGAAAGCCCTATGAAGTGGTATATAAGTCTAATTAATTAATTAATTAATTAATTAATTAAGTAAGTAAGTAAGTAAGTAAGTAAGTAAGTAAGTAAGTAAGTAAGTTTGGTGCCTGTTCCCAAGTTCTTCTCCCATTGCATCCAGGCATTGACCCTTTCTTAGAATGGTCAGATAAATGAGCAAGATTGAAGCCCTTAAACAACATTAGAAGTAGATCTTAAGGAAAGTACTTGATAATGATTTGGAAATAAAATCCCTTCTGAGAGGCTACTAAAGAAAAGATGGTGACAA
>NW_028261381.1:96491840-96534340 GCF_051295495.1 Thamnophis sirtalis
CCAGAGCTGATAGGATGCAACGCAGTGGTGATTTGGAGATGGAGGGGAAGAGAAATAAGAGGTCCTATTACATAAATAGAAATATACCTTCACCATGATGATGATGTCCAAAATAAACAAAATCTGACAAAACATTAAATTAATAGCATTTCTAAAAGAAAAAAAGAATTTCGTTGACAAAATGTTACAAAATAATGTGATATGGTATTCTGTGTTTGAGATCTAGGAACTTGTACTGTAAATCTTCACAGACAATAAAATCTGTGAGATATTCCCTGACCATGCCTATGCTCATCTGGGACAGTTTCCATTTCTTTTTCTTCTTTACTTGTTTTTTAATCCCACCTTTATAGCTGGCCGTCCTGTTTGTGCATGTGCACCGCTGCGCATGGGGCTGGCCGTCCTGTTTGTGCATGTGCACCGCACGCGCATACGCACTCCACAGCCCCTGTGACACCCAGCTGCTTGTCAGAGTTCATGCAGGCGCCACACACTGTGCACACAGGTGCAATTGGCCAGTGGCTTTAAAAACAGGTATAGAATGCGGGCAGGCGGGTGGGCCAAACGAGCCACTGTTGGCAGCTGCTCCAAGCTACTACTGGTATGGCTGTACCGGCCAGAACACACCACTGCTCCTCCTCCTCCCTACATCAACTCCCATTGTATTGCTTTCAGTTACTTGAACTGCTAAAGGTGTTGTTCAGTTTCCAAATTATGATAGTTTATTACTCTGCCCACTGTACAATGCAGACATTCTATCTGAAAGAGAAACATTTGTTTCATAGATTTCTGAGTACTTAACAATTGTATTAAAAATTTATTTAAATGCCATTGTTTCCAATGAGCCTTACTTCCAAAGAACATGCAAGCATTGCAACCTGGTTGTCTAAGCACATAGTTCACTTGTTTACTTGCTACATGTGTACAAACTAAAGTGAAAAAAAGTTTATATATAGTACTGTATCTCAAGACAGCTGTTGAAAGAAAAAAAAACATTCCCAAAAAGCTGTACAGCTGAAAAGAGGTGGATCTGCATAACCAAAAGTTTGAATTAAGTTTCAAGAAAATCTCTTAACCTACGGAAAGCCCAATATGCTTTCCTAAAATTTTTAAACTCCGAGTTTATCATTCTACATTTTACCGAACACTAACCCTTGGTAATTATTCTTCTGTATCTTTTAGCAACCCAAGAGAGGTATCACTGCAATACTGGCATACACTTAGTTTGTGGCATTGGCCAACATCCAAAACCACATTAAACAACTTTCAAAGTAGAAAGAGGTTTGGAGCTTGTGTTTCTTGAGCAGCAATCTACGCATTCTTCATTCTGAAACCTCAGGATGTCCAAAAATACTTTAAATATTCACAGAGCAAAGTCTCAAAATCTTACAGACCATGTTCAGTTTTCAGATCTGCCTACTCATGTCTAAATTATGACCACCATAGGCGAATCCTTTGCAGTATATTCTGTGACACACATGTGGTTAGTTACTGCATTATGAAAAATGACTAAAGATTTAAATGCCCTTGAAATTGAAGTTTAAATTTTAATATCCATGCAACAATCTCCTAAATAAATTCTCTAAATAGCAAATTGACAACGGTATGAAAATCAACCTGCAAATTAATACTATACAAAATGTCTAAAGACAAATATTCAGAGATTATACAAACAAAAAGACTAAACATTCAATATATTTTATTCCAATATATATGGCTAAAATCAATATAACCAAGACAATAAATTAGCTAAATGAAAATATAAATGCCCAAACATAATGTTAAGAAATCTGAAAGAGCTGAGTTTCTATATCTGAAATCTGGTTTACCACTGATTATAGGATAAAATGTACAGGTATCTTAATCCGGGTGTCACATGCACAAACTTAAGAAAAACAAGTACCTTAAGTCTGGAAATTATATTTGAAAATAAACATTTGGAATCAGATATCTGACAAAGTTCTGCTCCCTTTTTGTTAAACATGTTTATACATTTACTCTCTGATGCCTAATAATTTGATACATTTTTCTCTTTCAAGTGATTAAAAACCAATCGACCTCCAGGATATCTATCATTAAAATGAATATACAAAGTTTTCCAATAATGTCAGGGAGAAAATTTTGGAGTCTCTGCTATCATAAGGATGGAATTACTACCTATACACCAAATGGCTCTTACTTTGCTGCTATGTGTGGGAATAAATCTAATAATGAGAACTCATTTTTAAACACAGTATTATACACAAGAATCAAATTCATTTCTTCTTAAAATTAAATTTACCCAAAGTAAAAAAAGAATTGATTTAACAGACACTCTTCTGGAGGCTTCTCACTTATAAAACAATGTATTGTCTAGAACAGGGGTGTCCCTGAACCTTGACAACTTTAAGACTTGTGGACTTCAACTCCCAGAATTCCTCAACCAGTCACAGGTCTTAAAGTTGTCAAGGTTGCCAAGGTTGGACACACCAAGGTCTAGCATTTTACACATCTATAATGATACAAGTTGTGTTAATATTTAAAAAAACAGGATTAAAAATAACACAAAACAAATATGCAAAAAGTAATGGCATCAAACAATTAATTGCAGATGGTCCTCGACTTATGATCACAATGGAAACCAGAATTTCTGTTGTTAAAGCAAGCCAGTTGAAAAATGAGTTGTGGCCAAGTTTATGAACTTTTCTGCCATAGTTGTTAAGCGAATCACTGCAGTTGTTAAGTTAATCATGTGGTCATTAAGTAAATCTAGCTTCCACATTGACTTGGTTTGCCAGAAGCTGGCTGGGAAAGTTGCAAGTGATGATCCCATGATCCCAGGACATTGCAACAATTGTAAATACATGCTGGTTGCCAAGCACCCAAATCTTGATCACATGACCACGGGGATGCCGTTTCGGTTGTGTGAGGATTGGCTGTAAATCACTTTGAATTGTAACTTTAAACAGTCACTAAACAAATGGTTGTAAGTTGAGGTCTATCTGTAGGCCTTGCTGCCAATAGACAGAGGGACCAGTTTTCCTGGATAGCATTTTTCATCCCCACCGGAATAATTAACCATATTTTCCTACCTCTATCAAAAAGTCTCCTGTTCTCAAGCCAGCTTGCCATGCTACCCCTCCTTCATCAACTGATTCCAGGTACTGCAAAGCAGGGAAGGCTGGCGTTGGTGTGAATTCTTCAATTGGTGTATCAGCTTTAGGAATAATAAATGACATGTTTGAATAAACTTTTAAAAACATGAAATGTCTTTTCATGAAATATTGCCTGTTAAAGGAAGCCTTTAAGTAAAACACTTCCCATCCCTCTATCCATCCATCTATCTTCTTATTTTCTTGCCTATTAATAAACTTTTGGGTTTAATCAACAAATATATAAAGCTCTGAATTTAACTGCTAATAAACATAAAGCCATGAATTTGATAACATAGAGATTACATCTGAAAATAGTGTTAAATCCTCATAGAAGTGCAGCGAGAATTTCAAGTATTCAAAATTACACTTAGTATTATATAAAGCCATTAAATCCAACAGGATGAGCCTATAATTGTGCATTAGACACATATTCTGTATGAGCTTTACATCCATGCTTTATGTTTGTCATATACACTTTTGATAAAGGTAAACCACCTTTGGAAAAACATTAGTACAGTTTGAAGTATACGTTTTCAATGGGCATTTGATTTTTTTAACCTGAAGAACTCACTCCATGTGAAATTAAGATGTATAGTGAGGGAGTTCTGTTTGCTGCATAGATAGCTCAGCGCCAGCTGATCGACACAGTGATGAAGTCACTGGGTTTCCAGACGACCCCACCAAAACGTATGTTTAGCCAGGAGAGTTAATCTGTTACATAGCTAGGGGAACCCAATAGGTATTTGCCACACTCTAGTGAGGAAAGTGGTATTCCTAGATAAGGGTGTGGAGATTCCTCCATAAAGTAGATATGGTATAGCCTTTCCTTGAAGACAGCAGTCTAAGGAACAGCCCATTTATTAACTGGGGGGGGGGGGATTTTAATAATAGACACTGGGATATACCACCACTTATAAAATTTGCCAAAAGAGTAAAAAGATCACAGATCATTATATTTGCTCTATAAATCTACGGAAACATGTTTAGCATAGGAAAGAAATGGCATATTTAGACACAAGCAGTTTTCAAACAGTACATAATACTAAAAGGCCATCTGACATGCCTGCAGCTTATGAAAATACAAAAAATGACCTGATTTTCTTCCTAAAGCTGCAGTAGTTTTATTTTGAATAAGCTGTAAAACCATTTCAAGGGAAAAAAGAAAAGTCAACATGCCCCTTCAACTAGCACATTATTTTAGCAGAATGACTCTTTACATGAAGCATTTTGATTATTCCCCCCCACCCCCCAGCAAGGATAATTTCAGGCATGCAAAATATTTAGGCAACTTCTCCCCTGAATTATTGCACAAATCAATTATTTCTTTCACACACACTCACACAGATACACACACATACACACAAAACTGCTCGATCAGAAACCAGTAAATCCATATCGGCACTCTACTGCACAGAGAGAACGCTGTTGTCTAGCAACCAAAGGCATAAGGAATAATGCCTGTTTATTTTCAGAAATGCATGCAATTTTTCACACAAGGACTCCCCCAATCACACAGATACAAAAAAGAAGAAGAAGAAATCCACATACCTTTGGCCCCTCTGAGCACAAACCCAAATCCTTCATTGTCTTTTTTCTGCAGGACCACTGCCTTTTCTTCTATAATGCAGTCACTGTAGAGAGAATTCCGAGGATAGCGACCGTTATTATATCCCTTCATCACCACGGTAGTAGCTGCTCCTCCAGTGTGCAGGTTCATCATCCTCACAGCCCGTTAATCAAATAATAGTGCAGTAACCAAACATGGGGAAAATGTCATAGCAAACAACAGAAGAAGGAAAGAGACAGAAACAAGGCTTAATAGCAAAGGAGAACATGACAGTGCAACTTAACAGAGGGAACAATGCAGGGAAGGCTGAGGAAGAAACCATGCATGGTGGTGGCTGAACAAATGTGCGATCATGTCACTTGTGTGCTAGCTAGGAGCCTAACAGAAAAGAAAGTGAACTGAACAACAGCAGCATTAATAAACTCCTCAATCGTAGATGTACCAGAAGCATCTTCTAGTGAAGCCAAAATGAAACCAACCAGAAGAAAAATGAGGCAGCATTTTAAAATTTAAAAGGAGCTTGGTTAGCTGTAGTAAGGAGCTAAAAGGCACGAATATATTCAGAAGCTATGCCTTGCATCAAAAGCCCTTTAAAATCCTATTGAATGTTGCATACTGCAAGAATCCCACATGATCATCTGACAGCCTACATTGCTAACAACGTGCAGCTGCCTTGGCGTCATCAAGCACAAATTTTCACAGCATCAAGATCTGCATAATTTAAATAGTAACAAGGCATGTATGTTCATGATCACCTTTTCCTATCAGAAATTACTGTGCCTTCCTGAACACCAGCGCAGTGAAACACTAAAGGGCATGTGCTCAAAAAAGCAAGGCTTAAAAAGAAGGGGTTTGTTAGAAATTCACTGACATTTCACTTAGGTGATATTTTTAAAAAATATTTAAGAAATTGAATTATTCAAAGAATAAATGAGTTAATATACCTATTCTAAGCTAAAATATTAAACTGTGGTATTTATCATACCTTAATGTACAGTCATTAAACAGTATATAATTGCAATTATATACCTTAATTAAATGCATGATTTAAATTGTGCTTCTGTATTTAATTAGGAAACATTTTTGAAACAAAAATTATTTTTTCGTTTTTAGTTTTAGAAAAGCATTTTCATATATTATGCAATGTCCATTAAAAACAAATAATAATGAACTAATATGGTGGTGAAATGGCAAAACTACTGCTGTGGCAATGAGAAATAACATAAAAGGAAATTCTGGAAATATTCCTGTAGAATCAAAGAACCAATTTCTAAGGATGATATCATGTGTCCATATACACCTAATGATTTAATTTGGTTTGCATCTTAAACTAAGGATTTAGGTACTTGCACAAAAAAAGTATAAATTCACATTTGAAATGCAGAAAAATATAACAAAGAGTTCCATCAACTTTCTACCAATAGATACAAAACAGCAAGCATCCTCTGAGGAAACTCCTTCAAGGAAACAAATATGGCAAGTAGCCAGATAGGTTGGCTTTTTGGCTAATCAACTGGCCAGTTTTCACTCTTTCCTATTTCTAAATGATGACAGAAAAATGTGTGTTGATACATTTTTAGCAAGAATTACAATTTAATTCTTAAATCAAGAAATTCTATCTGAGGGTGCAAGAGACAGAGATGTAAGAATTTGATTATTCTTTACAAACGTATCATTACCAACAACAAAAATAGATTCTTTTCATACTTATCTAATCTAAGAGACCATGGAATATTGGAAGAGAACATAGGATTAAGGTAGATGACACTGTACATCAGATTCACCCTTAGTTTCTCCTTCATTTCCCCCCATCTACTCTGAGATTCTTTTTTCAGTGAAGATGTAACTTTGAATAACAAACAAACTGTTGTAAGTCGAGGACTACCTGTAATTTCTGCCATATGTGAAACTTTTTAGTGTGGAGAATTTGGAGTAAGGAACATATGACTTGATCTAGCTTAAAACACACTAGGAATTCAAAAAACCACTGTTTGACAACTTTCTTGGCACCAACAAAATCTCCAAATGTATGCATATGTCTGATTGTCAGAACATAACACTTGCCTTTCAGCCATCATCTTAACATCTGGATCCCAATATTCATGAGTTTAAAAAGCTAGGGTAAATGATCTCTGAATTTGCATAAAGCAACTTGCTGATGTTTTTAAAAAGAATAGTTACAGGTCTGTTTTTACAGATTTTTTGAAGAGGAAGAGTGCCTGCATTCCTTTATTGTTTATTAAGATCAATGTCTAGTCAATATAAAACAAAAAGTACAGGAAGTCCTTGACTTACAACTATTTAATGACTATGAAGAGTTACAGTGGCACTGAAAAAAGTGACTTAAGGCTATTTTTCACACTTACGACCGTTACAGCATTCTCACGGTGATCAAAAGTCAGAAGTTTGGCAACTGATCATATTTAGGACAGTTGCTGAATCCTGGGTCATGTGATCACCTTTTGTGACCTTCCAATAAGCAAAGTCACTCTTGAAGCCAGATTCACTTAACAACCATTTGACTAACTTAACAAGAGAGGTGATTCAATTAACAAATGTTAATTGAATCAAAGCAAAACTGTTACTCAGTTTCTTTAGTTTCATTTCTATGTTACTTCTAAATAATAGAAGTTAAGAAAGGAGTGTGGTTCCTAAATCAGTAACACCTTTTTATAAGTAAATAAAATTGATAGTAAGTGGATGCAACTTCTGGAGTATAATAAGACTCAATGTCCTGTTTTGGCAAATGACAAAGTACTTTAAATGATGTACAATAATTTCCTACTACTTTAAAATAAAGCTAGTACAATCATAAATTTAGCTTTCTATATGCTTTACATCAGGGCTCCTCAACATGAGAGGTTCGCAACTGGACCGTAGAAATGGCAAGCGAGTGCGCACACAGGCATGCAAATCCTGACTTGTGCGAGCAGTGGACGAGTGCACCTATGTTCCATTTGCATGAGCAGCAGGAGTGCATGCATGCTGCTTGTGCAAATGGAGCTACGTGCATGTGCGTAAATCATCTGATCCCTCCCTTGCCAGTCCACAAAGCCGGAAATGTTGGGGAACTCTGCTGTACACCTTAATGAATATTAAATGAGGGTGGATTACCTTGTTGTTCAAAGTACAGTTTAGTAATTGGAATTTTAACTCGTGATTTGGTTTCTCTGATTATTGTAACATTTGATGAGAACAGGATTACATCAACTGCTTGATGTAAAGATGCTACTGCTATTATTTGGAATATATTGATCTATTAAGAAGTATGGACTATTCAGAGAAAGGAATTGACTAAAAGAATGACTACACAACTGTAGAAGGAAAATATACACTTGATTTGCAACAATGTATTATTGATATACAATACCTATCATTATCTATCAAATACAGGTTATCCTCAACTTACGATCACAATTGAGCCCAAAATTTATATTGCTTAATGAGAAATTTGTTAAGTGACTTTTGCTCCATTTTACAACTGTTCTAGCCACATTTGTTAAGTGGATCACTGCAGTTATTAGATTAGTAACACAGTTGTTAAGTGAACCTGGTTTACCTGTACCTGGACTACCTGTATATCAATAGTTGATTTCTGGTTATATGGGTAATAAGATAAGGAAAAAAGAATTCTGAGCAATCTAATCAAAATTTGGGAAATGGTTCTGCTTATAATTTAATTTTCCGGTCCTGAATTTTTTCCTCTTTTTACCTCTTCTTTTTTATTGTTATTAAGATTGAAGCTAATATTCTTTAATTAATATTATTCATAATTCAATGTTGTATATACTTTTATTTGGGTTATTAATTTAGCACAATAAAATTATTTAAAAGAATAATGTGGATTGCACATTCTATGTTATGGTTAAATCACAAAGAAATAGAAGAATTTATTAATATTAGTTTATGGAAACATTTATCCACAATATAACAGGTTCTATTAATAGAACTCTGCACTTTGGTATAAATAATTATAATTATAATTATAAATAATTATCTCTCCAATGGATTAAATATTTTAAAAGTTTGTCCCAAAAAACTACAACTACCAATTGTTTGCTCATACAAAGGGCATGTTGTGGGAGAAGCAATATACACAACTTTGAATTTCTTCCAAAATGTTGACAAACTACAGTATGCCAGTACACTTTTTATTGCAGTATCTCTCTAACATAAATAACTAGAAGAACAAATTCAGAGATCTATCTAAAAGCCTATTTTTAATGTTTTCCCTTTCAAAGAGTAGCTAAATGATCTCAGTAACTAGGAGATTTAAATTTCATATACATCCTATATTTGATAGATTATTAGAGTGCCAGGAAATCTATCTGTGAAATATGATTATATAAAGTGTTGCCCTGACATGATTCATAATGGAAATGTTAATTACTTGTTTAAGACCAATAGTAAATTTAGCACTGCATTCGAGTCATTCCTATTATCCCAGAAATGCAAGCACTGATTCTAAACAGGAAATACCATAGCATTATATTGCGCAAAATGTAATTACAATTAGCAAACTTGCACACTTACATTCTGACAGGTCTCAGTGAGTGTACACAGCCATTTCACTTTGTTGGTGATCTCAATTGAAATAGTATTGTTCACGCCATGCCTAGCTTAATATGAAAGGACACAACTATTTTAACAATTTGAGGAAAAATACCTTGCAAAAACTGGCAAAGTATCTCTCTCTTAAATTGTTAAAACCATGATGTCCTTTGAAAGCATCTCTTTTAAAAGTTTGGCACAGACCTATTTCTTATTATATAGTTTTTGAAGAAAAACAATTATTTTTGGAGTATATTAAAAAAAATCTACAAATTCCTGGATATAAAGATCAGGAAAAACAGAAACCTATCCAATTTCATAGCAAACATTGTGTTCAAGATTTCAAGTATTCTGATGCAAGTATTTCTATTTAGAAATTAGAGATAATATTTATTCTTAAATTAAAAAATAGTAAGACTACTAAAAATAAAGTTTGTACTTTGTACTATTTGACACAAACAGACATACTGGTTGGGAGCACTAAAGGAGCTCTTTAACATATTCCTGTTTCAAATTGTCAATGAAGATTCTCAATCATCCAAGTAGAGTTGTCTGAAGGTTGTCTGAAATTGTCTGAAGGTTGAGTCATTGAGGAAGCTGGTTGGGCTAACTAACAACAAAACTAACAACAACAAAAATTAGTCCAGTTGCAATGATTCAACCTTCAGGCAACCTCCAGACTATTCCTGTTTCCAAAAATATTCAAAAAGAATTCCCATTCTTAAGAGGTCTATAAGGGGCATGCATAGTGATGCTAAATAGCAAGGCAGCAGTTGCTTCTTATTTTAAATCCAATAGTTTGTTAAGAATAAAATGTCTTGCCCCTAATGATAATCCTTAATTAAGTTTCCACATAGCATCTGAAAGCAACAGACACCAAACTAGATAATGCCCTGGAGATTCTGTAACAAATCCTCACTGTAATTTTCTTGTTCTAAAAGGAGCTACACCCAGGGGAAGGAGGGAAAATTTAGATTGGAGTTTAATTCTCACACATCCCTTATAGATGATTTCAGTCACTGATTTCTCAGATAATATCTAGTCAGGCCTTTTACATCCCGCGTGTGCTTGAATTAATCATTGTTCCAAGTAGTGCCCGGAAATCAACAACCTGTAGGATTTCTTTCAGGTTTTCCTTTTCATTCCAATCTTGGCAGATACATTGGTATCCCAATAAGATGGAACAGCACGTAGTAATGAGAAGGTGGTATATATAAATGGATATGCAGGTTGCAGAATTCCTTGATCATAAAACCAGCTATATTGCATTTACTGTAGTAATGAAGCTCAGTTTGCTGAGACATCATGGTGAAGGGCAGCTAAAAGATCTTCATTTGTTAATCTTATTTTGGTTAAAATTAAAGTTACCTAGCCTGGTAACAAAATGTTCGGAAACCAACCTACAAGTTCAGAGAACCCCCCTTCACTCTCATCCTACACCCAAGCTATAGATATTCACCACTATTGCAAAATAATTTTAAAAGGGCATAAGAACCTACATGAAGAGAAATATATCATCCCAAACAAAGCTGTTTAAGAAAGGTGCTTTAATTCGTTATAGAGACCAATTCTATATTTCCTTGCAATTTAAGAATCTAGCTTTGGCCTTATTACTGCTTTTAATAAGAGATTGTGATTTTATATAATGATTTCCCTCATTTAGACTCTTGCTTCAAACACCATTTTCCAGCTTTATTTTGACTTTGCATTAACAGTTTTGTAAATTAGAGATTTTTGCTATAAGGTCCTCTGGTATGTTTTGGTATAGAAAGATAAGACAAGACTTAAAAGTATAATAAATAGATCTGGTTAAATTGTCTGTATCTAAAAAGAAAGGACTTTTGCAAATATTGTCCTATCTTTCTCAGAAATTTTAAATCATTAAGACTTAGTTAACAATTATATGTTTACTACACATGGAAATACGATTAATGGTGAAAAAATTATGATCTGAACTAATATATACAACTCTCTACAACTATAAATTGTATTTAGGAAATTCAATCTATAATATTTGCAAGAACAAAAGTCTCCCATTTGTTATTTTGCATATTTATCTAGATCCTACTCATAGTTTATCTCTTGTTCAATTAAATATAAACATGGGGTCAGGAATCAAAGAGATTGCAACTTTAGTATGTTTGCATCTTCAGACTGAGAATCAGAATATCAATCACCTCTGAAATGCCAGTCAACTAGGTAATAACTTTAGTACACTAATGATATCTCATGTCACAAATTCATAAACTCATCCAGAGATTTCATGAAACATAACACAGACTAAAATCTCAACCAATACCGAGTCAAGCAATAGGGGGAAAAAATCTATGAAACAATTTCATACTTTTACATAGGCAAAATGGTTCAAATGAAAAAAAAAATCAAAAGAAACAATGGAATGTGTCAGCAAGATATTTCAGGTGGTACATAAGGAGAAAAAAGTGCACAATCTGGTTGAAGTAAGGTAGAAATAATATAGGAAATATGTCTCAGTTAAGAGGAACTAAAATTGTTTCAGAAGTTTTGCAGTCCATCAAAAAAATTACTTGGAAACACATCTCTTTTTTAGAAGACTGATTTCTTGGAATGAGATGTAATCATCTTGTTAGTGTAGAAATCAACACACCTTTTTCATATCAACACACCTTTTTCAAAGGTAATGGAGCAGCACTACTACTTTAGATTTTTTTAGAAGATATATAAAAAAATAAGTAGCCAGGACATGTCCATGGTTCTTGTACAGACTGAAATTAACAATAGTAAAATTGTCCAGGCCTCTTCTCTTTTAGCAGTTCAAGGACTTCACACAGCAGCAAGGATGGATAACAAGAAAACACCAAAACAAAGTAAAAACCAAAACAGAATAAATGATGCAAGGTTCCTAAAGAAGTGGTAATAGTGTTGAATCCTAAAACAAGTATAAGCAGCTTTGATCATATGCTTGCCACAAGTTGTACAGCAAAAGAAGATGAACAAAATGAGAAATTGTCTCAATGTAGCTGGGCAGGCAGCAGTTGATGTTTTTAATGGCATGTAATTTACTCAAGAAAGGAAAAAGAATGGAACTGACTAACAAAATACTGCAGAAGACTTCAAAAAGGGTATGAATCTTTTGAAGAGTTCCTCAGTGACTTAAAGCTGCTAAACCTGAATTATAATTCTGGCTAATTCATTGAATCCCTGATAAAAGGGATTTTATATTTTTTAATCCCCAGGTTGTGCAGCCCCAAAGTTATAAAAATCACTTTTGGGGGATATTGATTTTACTCTGAACAAAGTAATGCAATTGAAACTGCCACTATACATCATATGTACAGAAAGCAATATAGTCAGCATAGTGGAGGTAAAAAAAACCCCACCAACCAGGCAACTATGAAGTTTCTTCCAATTCTCTCCCTTAGGGTAACCCTAAAGAGCTTAGAGATCTTTCGTTGCACAAAATATGGTATCCTCCATCAGAACAGCTAGTGGCCTGCACTTGGAAAGGAGTGTAATGCTTGAAAATGATTTAATTATTTTGCAAGAACCTTCATTTAAGAACAGCCTGCATTTAAGAGAAAACCAAGTAAACAAATTATACAAGATGAAGTAGAGGATGACTGTGCAGAGGGGGAACTATGGATATTGTGAGGGAGGAAGAGTGAACTATTATACCAGAAACTAATAGCAGGTAAGATGCTTATAAAATGAACCCTGGAGTTCAAGCTAACATGTTTCCTAAATTTATAGATTAGCTGTTACTTCGGTAACCAAAGTGACTCTTGGGTACATCTGTTTTATTACAAGTTTATAATGGCCAGATAATTCCCACTAAAGGGTTTTGTTAGTTGAAAATACCTTCAGAGATCTTCCAGTGGTGCTTACTATTGGCTTGTAGTTCATTTTAGATTCAACCACTTCTCAGCCTTAAACCCATAGGGACCTTTAAAAGGTCCCTATGGGTTTAACTTGGGATGATACAGAATTTAAATTGAAATGAAATTCTACATTAGTTTAACCAATCCATTCACCTGATGAAGTGAGCTGTAGTTCACAAAAGCTTATATTTTTTACTAAAAAGTGTAGTTGAAAAAGTGCCACCAGTCCTTTTCACTAACAATTATTACCATGGTTCTCTTCTTACAATGTTAATAATGGTAATTATTTTTTCATTTGCTGAAGCCTGCTTTCTTAGCTGATGCAACCACTTAAGATTACCACATACAAGTTCTTTTGTCTATGAAATTCCCCATGTTATTACAACTCCTAATGACCCTTGGTTCTGTGGTCATGACTTTTCCTTCCTTTCAATGCAATATGATTTATCTCCCATAACATCCACCTTGAAATACCTACAATCAAATAGACTTACAGACTATAGCATTAAAATTGCAAATCCATTAGTGAAAAAATCCTCTGCTTTGGAAGGTGATCCCCTATCAGCTGTTCTGTTATAGAGCTACTCATTTCATTTGTGGTTTGTCCCCGTGCTAAGAATTTCTTTGGCAGAAAACTGAATTCTCTTTTTCAGGTTGCTACAGCCCACTGCTAGCCAGAGTACTGAACTCACCCAACCTAAACATTCTATTAAAATCAATGGCTTTACCACCATTGAATTCTAATGCCCATCTCTACATAGGCACCACTTAAGCTATGGCAATGCATATGAATCATTCATCACTCATTTAAGATGGCAAGGTGTTAGTCTAGTAGTATTCTAGGGGTGTTATTCTAGGGGTGTTATTTGAGAAGTAACTTTGGAGCAGAAGGGACTGAGAAAAGAAAACTGTAAATGAAGCATCTTCAGAAAGTACTATAGAAGTCAATAGGGAATAACAAAATAACCCCAGGCCCATGGACGAACACCAGCAAAAAGACTCAGCTAATACTAATGAGGAACCCATAATAATAAACCTGTGCAAATCAGTATCAAATCAAATAATTGAAAATGCAGAGTTTCAATAAACAAAGTTGGTGATACCTTAAGGAATAGACACAGGTTTTTTATATTTTGTTAAGAGGAGGAAGAGGATGAGAATTGCTTTTGAATTACTACAGCACATCCCACATAGGGCTTGAAGAGTGTTAAGAAGTTTAAGCTGTGCAAAATACTGCAGCATGAACTGTTATGGGTTTGCTATTTAGCATATGTGACACCTCTGGATTGTAACCTGCATTAACTACCTGTATGCTGCCAAATAAAAATCAGCTAGTGGTTTCTTTTGCTAGTGGTTACTTTTACAGCTTTTCATGGTTTGAGGCCTTGTTACTTACAGGACCATCTCTCCCTGGTTGTATCTATCCATCCTGTGAGATCCAGCAAGAGAAGTATGCTTTAAGTGCCATCTGACACGACCGATAGAAAGATCCTCTCATGGTGCCTTTCATCTCACTTTTGCCCTGAGTCTGCCGACTTTTCACAAAGTCCTAAAGAATTTGTTTTGAAATTGAGCCTGGGCTCCTTGAAGTGGGTGAGCCTCTTTCATGGTTGTGTTGATTGGAATTATTGTTAGTGACTTTGTGTGGCTATTTTATGTCATTTATGGTTTTGTTAATTGGTTTTACTCTGCTTTTAACTGCTAACTGCCAAAAGTCAAGTACTTGAGATATAATAAGAATTTGTAATAAAAATTATTTGGATGTCATATGACAATAGCATCAGTTTGGAAATGATTTGCAAAACTTCAGTTAGTCTTACTGGTAATAGTTGTGTATGATTGTTCTATAGGCTTAGAAATTAAATCAACAACAATAAAATAGTCCTTAGCCTCAGGGTCTCTTTCTTTTACAAGGTCAAGAACATGACATAGACAGTAGACAGTGAAGATGGTCAAATCCTATCTATTTTTCCACATCCTCAGGGAAACCAAAGTAATACACTTCTCTGGATAATGTCCATTCTCTCTAATATCATTTTAGGTATGTTTTATGAAATACTTTCAGTATTCTTTCAATATTTCACTCACCATTTTATAATAATGCAGAAACCAGATAGGCTAAACACAAAATGCAACAACAAAAACCTATTTTCATGTTTTGGAAAAGTATGATAAAAGCAAGTCTTAAGCATTCATAAAGCTAAATTATTTATCCTCACACAGGATAGTATTTTATAGTAGGAATAAGGGTAAATGCTTGAGTTACCTCTATCCATCTTCAAGTAAACTAGGCACAGCACATTCCAAGCAAAATATTTCATTATCATAGTAGCATGGCTGCTCAAAGAGATCAGCCAACTGGTAACAGAATAACAGAATAGCAGAGTTGGAAGGGATCTTGGAGATCTTCTAATCCAATATCTTCTTTAGACAGGAAGCCCTATATCATTTCAGACAAATGATTGTCCAATTTCTTCTTTAAAACCTCCAATATTGGAGGAACCACAATTTCTGGAAGTGAATCATTTCATTGATTGTTTTTACTTTCAGGAAATGTCTCCTTAGTTCTAGATTGCTTCTCTCTTTGATTAATTTCCTTTCACTGCTTCTCGTCTTGCCTTCAGGTGCTTTATAAAATGGTTGATTCATCTTCTTTGTGGCAGTCCCTTAGTTATTGGAACGCTGCTATCATGTCACCTCTAGTCCTTCTTTTCATTAAATTGGACATACTCAATTCCTGAAAATGTTCTTCATGTTTTAGTCTCCAGTTACTTAACTATCTTTGTTGCTCTTCTCTGTACTCTAGAAAGAGTATATTGGAATATTGGATACATGTGATGTAAATTTAGAAGCTATTACCTGCTTGGAAAATACTCTTTGGATTATATTATTCTTTCTTTCCTCCAAACAAATAATGGTCAAAATCAAAATGATTTTATATATACATATCTAGTAAGAGGACTGCCATTTCTACTAGGCTATTTATGGATTCTCCGCTGGATTTTTTTTTAACTCAGCTGCAAAGCAAGATGTGAAACACCCACAATATGAGAACAAAAGAAGTATCTACCGTACAAATAAAGGGATACGAAGCACAACGAATGGGATTTTTGCAAGCACACATCTATGACATTTGAATGAAACAGTCTAAAAGATCTCTGAGATACTTGACTAGCTAAAAAGCACCATACTTAGTCATGTGCAAACAGCAACGTACTACTGTGAGCAATGTAAGAATTGTCCAGCAATATTAATCTGGAAAGAGTCCTAATTATACCAGCCATTTCCAGGATAAATTCTAGGAAAGGGAGGCACAAAGTCTCTAGCTGAGAACCATATTAACAAATGGGAGGGGGAATTGAGGGCTGAAATAACTACAGCTATTATGCAAAATGAGCAGGGGCAGATTTTTCTGGAGGCGGCAGGTTTTTAGGGTTGGAGTCTCTCTCTCTCTCTTAACTGTGATAAGTCTATTTTAAGACTTAAACTATAGTTTTTGTGCATTCCCAGCCATAAAATGACAGGAAAATGAATAGCCTATTTTCAATCTGGCAATTACAAAAAAGAAACAAAAGTGGGGGGGGGAGGTTGGAACCCACATGTGACCCATGGATACAGGTGCCACCCCTGTTCTAAGAGAAAAATGGCCTAAAGCAAAAGCAAAAAAAAAAAAAAAAGCAGATACTGAAAAACGGCACAATTATTTCCCTGAGGACTGAGGTTCACATAATCTCTTCCTGTTCATATAAATAACTGGGTCATATAAGTGGTTTTTTTTTAAATAAAAAAAATGTTTCTATCCCACTTCGCAGCCAACCATAACCATCAGAAAGGCTTGCAATTAATTATCAAGATACAGAAAACATTTAGATGCTAGTATTATAAATCAGCACCCACAGATCATTAAAGTAGTTAATGCCATTAAAAAAGGTTTTAATTTTAAATTCAGAAGAAGATAATCACTGGCCTACAGTAGCAGAGCTGCTTTTGTACCTCTGTAACGAGTAGGCAAAACAAGGCAAAAGGTCCTTTTTGGGAGGATTTCATGAATCACACACAAACAGAAACAGAAACAAACAGAATGTATTTTTGATAAGCCCGTATCCACTATAGGACAGTCAAGTTCATGGACCAGTCTATGTAGAGCTGTAAAATGATATCAGAAGCACTTAAACATTGCTGGTACACAACAAATAAATGTTCGAAAACTTTAATTGTCCACTTTTTCCCATTCAAAGAGAATAAGAAATCTTTTTTGATAGTTCTTTCAATATAAATTATTGAAATAAATGCTTTGTTATAATGGGTCTGACATATCCTGAACTGCCAATAAAAATGGCGGCTATAATGGCTGTGGTTATTAATGAAACATTTGTGAAAATCAAAGAAATCGCTATAACAAATTAACTAGAAAGTCAAATTGGGCTTTAATTGCATTTTTTTTATAAACTTCAGAGTTTTGAATTTCTGGTGACTGACTGACTGTCACCCAGATGTCTTCATGCCTACAGTAGAGCTAGAACTCTTGGTCTCCTACTTTCTTCTCATCTAATACCTTAGCCATTACATTAAACAGGTGCTTCCTAAATAGAAATCAGATTCCAATTTCATGATTACAGTAACGAGAACAAGTGAGGGTCATGTTTGAAATGCTTTCTCAAATTACCTCTCTGCCCCAAACTCAGATTTAGTTTATATCACTTTTGCCTTGGTTGCAAAAGTTCCTCTTATTCCTCAAGTTTATTCCTACTGCCCATTACCATCCTTCATATTCACTTCTTTTTCTTAATTTTAATATGTAAAGAAGTGCAAAAAAGCTGTACTAAGTATGCTTTTAAAGTTGCACCTCTAGGGTGTAAATCAGATTACTGGCTGTCACCTTTAACATCCTGCATGGATATGGGCCGTCTTCCATTTTTCTGCTTATACCATAAGAAGTCCTTTTAAATCTCTTTACTTAGGGAATGTCACCTTTGTGAACCTTGGAGGTAGGGCTTTTCAACCGCTTCCCCTCCCCCCACTTAGAATGACATTCCCTCCTGAGATCCATATGATTCCAATTTAAAAGTCTTTGGAAAGGCAATTAAAACCCACCGGTTCTTCCAATAGGCCTTGGGGACAGATATTCTCTCTTGGAATGTGGTGTTCTATTTGAGTTTTATTGTCTCCAGCAATCAAGAATTGTGAGCTGTTCAGTAGTTGCTTCATTTTTATGTATATTTTTAACTTTATTTTATGAAATAGGTTGTGTAAGTTAACAGCGCCCAAGCTCAAACAAACAAGCAAATGCTATCAACAATTGTGGCCTCTTCTAAATAGGCGTTTGAGCAATTGAAAATTAAGACACTTCGCTTTTTGAAAGCAGGGGAAGACTATTAAGAAATCTTTAAACATTTCCTCCTTGCATTTTTGATTCTAAGACTTATCCCAAAGAATAACAAAAGTTATACATTTGTTAATTAAAAACTTGTCAAAATCAGAGGAAGAGGTGGAAGACCAAGAAAAAAAAAAGGTAGAATAGTTCCTAAAATCGTCAGATCTTTGAAATAGAACCCATAGATAATTGACGGTTTAGCTAATGCTAGTATAACTGCCCATAGTATAGTGCTCCTTATATAATGATCTTTAAATGACTTGGACTTGCTTATTTATCTTATCATGTGATTGTCAGAAGGATAGACAGAGAGAAAGACGGACAAAATATTGTTGTTTACATTAGGCAAAAGAAATCTTGATAAATCCGAAATCAATGGCCTCAGCCACACAAGATATATTTTGAGGGGGAAAAGGTTTGAAACATTTACTAGATAATTAGATTTAATTCCTAGGGATTTATTATTTGAAACAAAAAAATAATGTAACAACTTCTGTTATTTTATAACTATATGGGCTGCTGAAAATGCATTATATAAAACCTGAGGCTATTCCCTTTGTCATTACTTTAACTTCCACTATTCTAAAAAACAAACAAATAAACAAACAAACAAACAAACAACAGAAAACCATTGAGAATTTTAACTAAAGGGTTTTTTCCAGCATCATGTTCAGTTTTCAGAAAACCAGTTTGCTTACCATTAGACTAAAGCAGTTACTTACTATGAAGCGATATATAAGTCTAAGTGCTATTGCTATCTTAAGTTGCAATGCCAGCTACAGGGCATATGGCACCTCTAGGCCACCCTGATTGATGGCACTACCTCCTACCAATGTGAAGACTTGTATTTTTAGAATGATGTAGAAGGGGAAGCAACACTGATGCCTTGTAATATTTGGTGTCCGGGGCAAGTATCTACTCAGCTTCTGGTGATCTTGTCGGCTCCACAACGATAACATGGCCATTCAAGATGGCTCCATTATATTTTTGAATTATATGACAGGAAGAGGAAATTCCGTGCAGGTAAAAGACAGAAGGGATTCAATTAAATATCAATATATTTAAGAAGCTATTGTCCCTAGAAATTGAAACTGAAAAGTTGGATCATTCAGCAAAACGACAATCTGAAGCATATTTCCAAATCAACTATAAAGGACATTGGAAAGGCAACAGTTTTAATGGTTTTCAAAATCTCTATATTTAAATATTATGAAAATATGTGTAAAGACTTCCAACATATTACGTACGAAGGAAGATTTAATCATATTTCTAAGCCAGAAGAGTTCACTGCAGAAAAAAAACAACCCAAAAGCAAAACTTGGAAGTCATAAGAAGGCTACTCCTAGCTGGAAATCCATGGAGGCTTTTATTTCTGTCAAAAAAAGCTATAGCAAAGTTCTGACTGAAAAGATGTCCAAACTTCCATATTTGACATATTCACTGCTTTCTTATAAACAACTGCACCTAAGTAATAAGTATCTGCAATAATCAAACTTTATTTCATGTGGAAATTATGTCAGTCCACTCAAGGATTTACTGAAATATAAAATTTGATCAAAGGTGCCAAATGTTGTATTCAACTACAAACCAGTATAGAATTCAAAATGGGAAACATTAGAATTCAAATATGATTTTCAAGGTTGGATTTAGTTCCTTCGGGCATTCAATTTTATTTCAATTACTTGCTTACTTCTTATAATATGTAATAATTGTACTAATATGTGATAAAATTGAAGGGAATAATATGTGATAAAATTGAAGGGAAAACATTAAATAATGCAATGTTACTGAAAAATTCAGTATTTGGGGATTTTGTAATCTTAGATATTCTAGGAAATTATATGAACTAATCCACAGATATGTGAAAGTACAAATGTACAGATTAATGCCTACAGTCAATCAGTTGTAACTAAAAGAAATAAAAACAATTTTCTAAAACATGAGAAGATGCCATTACTAGGAAGAAAAATATATTCTTCAAATAGCTGTTAAAGAAAAACTAATATCTGATAATTTATAGAAATAATTTTTAAAAATAAATTAATTCAAGAAAATGAATCACTGATATCTAGTTGTTGATTTTAATTTCTTAATTTAAATAGAGGATAGAAAAAAGCATCTTAACTCTCCCCCCTTCCTTTTCTCCTTTAATTATTGGTTAAAACATTATTCAAGATTTCCTACCCATATATTTAATTTTCTTACTGCACCTCAATGCTCTTATCTGTTACTGGCTTATAAAAGAAAAGTTTCTTTTTCAATGCTGTCTTATTAGATCACAGTAAGAACAGAATTGGATTGAGGAATCATATAACATATAACATAAGGATTGGGAGATCATCTAAAAGAGGGAGGGAGAGAATGTCTTTTGTACCATGAGAAATTGGAAACCTGGCTAGATGAATTGTGTTGTAGTAGTGGATTCCTCCAATGCACAGGAAGTTGCATTGTGTGTGTGTGTGTGTGTGTGTGTGTGTGTGTGTGTGAGAGAGAGAGAGAGAGAGAGAGAGAGAGAGAGACAGACAGACAGACAGACAGACAGATAGATTAAATATCTGAAGGTTTGAAGACATCTGATGTTAGAGGTATTTCAGTTTTGCTATGTTTTATCTTTTATTACCCTAATTTCATTTTGGCACGTGTTAATAGTCTTAATACTATTTTAAACATTTGCCTTAATGCATCCTACTCCCTCTGGCTATAGGATTAAATACCCATGTATTTCTATAGTTTTATATACAAAAAGAGGTATTCCTCACTTACCAACCGCAATCAGAAGCAGCAATCCAGTGCTGGAGTTATAAAATGAAACTTGTAATAGTATCTGACTTATTATGTAAATTCAGTTGAGGTCACTTAATGACCTAATGCCACACAATTTCCAGCCATCTTCCCCACTGATTATGCTTGTCAGAAGCTGGTTTTGAATATGGCAATCACATGATTGCAGGATGCTACAATTTCCATAAATGTGTGCCATTGCACCCAAATTATGATCACATGACTGTGGGGATGCTGCAGTTGCTGAAAGTTTGGGGATCGATCATAAATCTCCTTTTTCAGTACCTTTGTAACTTTGAATGCAATCTATAAGTGAGGAATACCTGTAGTATTTTAGTACTGATTGCATCCTTCTCCCATGCTCTGCCAATAATGCAAATAAAATAAAATAATTGTATACCTCGATATGTATTAATTTTAATCATCTATTTACTTTGGGACCACATGACATTTCATTTCTGCTGCTAAAAATTATCCCAAAATAAAATACAATATATTTCATATATAAAACTTTGGGGGGAAAAACTTTGCTACTAGAGACCAGTGACAATTTATGTGACCCAATAACTAAGCAAATGTATCAGGCAGCTCCCAAGGGGGAAAAGGAGAGTCATATTTAATCCCACAGATTGTAATGAATACATCTGTTCTAGTAACTGCCACAGGTGTGGTGATTACTGTATGAAAAACCATCCAGATTCTATTCATTTGCTCAGTATGATATTTCTATTATTACAAAACCTTTACAGTGCAGTTTAGACACCTGGAAAGAATAAATGTGACAATTTAGTGAGGATTTCAAAACTGAGGGAGAATTGTAGGTTCAGCTTCACCTTAAACACAGCTAATGGTTTTAGGCAATGGCAAATCAGACTTGGCTCCTAGAAATTATTTGAAAGTGATAAAACCGATAATCTAGCTTTTTATATAATGCAAACGTTTTCTCCATTCATTTTATTATTTTTGTTCAACTACCAAATTAAAAGAAGTAGAGGCAATGCATTGGGAAGTCTTAATAAATGATTATCCAAATAACTTATTTCAGTTTTCAGAAAATTTGTTAGCTTAAGATCAGAGAGATAATTATCTTGGGATGGTTCACACATTACAAAGTCAACAAATTGGAAGCTAATGCTGACATCTTACAGACAAGTCCCATGTCAGTGATGATGTGCTTGCTATAAGCTACATACTTTAAGTTATGGAATTTGTTGCCAGAAATAGTAGTAGTTGTTTAGATAACTTTAAAAAGAATACATATCAGTGATGGGTTGCTAACCAGTTTACTACCAGTTCACTCATGCTCGCGTGTGCGCAACACTTCTGTGCATGTGCAGAAGCATCCAGGTGGGTGGGCAGAGCCTCCCACCACCGCCACTACTGGTTCGGCCAAACCAGGAGCAACCCACATGGTACACATATTCCTGAATGATGGAGCTATAAATTGGTTATAATCAAAGTTATTATATCTATATAAATTTTTAGCACTGAAAATGACATGTATGGGAAGGGAAAATTAATATCACGGGATCACATTCAATCACAGAGTATCAGTGTTTTCTATTTTTATTTGTGGGCTTCCCATAGAGATTTCGATAGAAAGTATAAGAATCAGATGCTGGACTAGAATGTCGTTTGGCTGATCCTACATTGTGGTCCTTATGTACCAATATTTGTCTTACTCTTTTTCTCTCAATTCCTTGTGAAAGGATGGGATATTTAAAATCAGTAAATATACTGCAAATTATCCTAGTTTTCTAATTGTTTTATAAAAATTGAACCCTTAGTGTGTGGTAGAATTATTTTGACTCTTCATTTCTTCCCCTTTATATACTACTTCAATATTTTTAAGTAGTTTTATTCAATTTTCAAATTTTCACTGCAAAGTTTTTGGAAGGTAGGTTGCAACCATGTTAATAATATGTAGTCATATGAAAGAAAAGAAAAAAAACATTGGAAATACATTATTTGAATATGAGATTGAAAGAAATGTGTCTGGAACACTAAAAGTACTAGTTATTTAACCTGTAACCTCTATTGTGTGTAGCAGGAAGCCAAGTGAGTATCATTTTGGCATGTGTTAAGTGTATCTTCAATTTGTATTCTGTTTTATATAATCATTGGTGTCCAAGGAACTGTAGTCAATCATATTTTGCTTACTCTGTACAATTATATAAAGTGAATTATGAGCTATTATTATTTAAATACTCCAGAGATAGTTAAAACAGAAACAGAATCAAGAGATGTAAGCATCTTTGAGTGCACTTTTTATATATATCATCAGCTCAACAACTCCATTGCATTTTATTTATTTATTAAATTTATCATTTATTAAAAACATAGCTGTTCCCTCTTTCTTTATTAAATATGTTCCCTTTAATTTGTAAACAAAGTTTTTAATGTAGACACATTTTAAGTTCTTTTTTTTTCCTCTTCTACTTAATTGTGTCTGATTCTCAGGGACTGCCTGGACAAGTTCTTGCAGTTTTCCCCACAAAGTTTTTTACTATTGATTTGCCATTGCCTGCTTCCCAACCTCAAGAATGACTGACCCAAGGTCACCCAGCTGGCATCATGCCCAAAGCAGGACTAGCTCACAATCTCCCAGTTTCTATCCAATTGGCTCTCATTTTTAACCTCTACAGATGTTCTGTTTTCCTTTTAGTTTTTTCTTGACTTCTGATATTCCTGACTGTTTTAAGAATTCCTTACTTAAAGAACCAAAATTGGGACCAGTAACTTCATCACTGAGCATCATGCTCACTAAGTGAAAAACCAAGTGACCATGACAGACTTACGCTGTCACTTCTCATTCAGTTCTTAAGCGTATCATCATGGTGAGGCATCATATGAACCATGATTTGTTCATTCTCCATTAACTCTGCTTGTCACAAGCCAGTTGGAAAGTTTGAAGTTAATGATTGTGGGATGTGTCAGCTCATCAAAAATGTCTGTCAGCTATGAAGTGCTCAAATGAAGTGCTCACATTAATGCGAAATGCTGCCATGGTTATAAATGCATGTATTGGTTGTAAAATGGTTTTTTCCCCACACTGTCATAACTTTGAACTGTTACTAAATGAGATAGCCAGTAAGTGAGAACTAACAGTACTAGACCATCCAACTCACCATTATCTATACTGGTCAATTTCTTCCATTCCCTTCTGAGTATTTTTTGCTGTTTCTAATCTGTTCCTTTAAGGACAAGATATATCCAAATCTATGTGCATATAGACAAATACCGGGTTTCCACAACATACACCCAATATAAGCCCTTCTGCCAAAATAAGACCTAATTAAGACGCCATCCACCCCAGGGTGCACAGGTAAAAATTAAGCAAGGGTGGGAGTGGGGGGAACCTTGCCATTCTTGCTAGCCGCAGAAGAAGTCCCTGAAGGCCTCTGACAGTGAAGAGGAAGCCAGGGGCAACACACGCAAATGAGATGAGTCAGTAGGCAACATCCCCCCTGAAAATAAGACCTGGTGCCTCTTTTGGTGGCAAAAAGAATTATAAGACAGGGTCATATTTTCAGGGAAACACAGTGCATAGCAACATCTAATGTCAGCAAACAGAGTGATCTGCTCCATCATTGTCCATCTTATGCACCTCTAAAACCAGGTCCAAAGTTTTCTTCCAATTCCTTGGGAAAGGGATGGAAAAGCAAGGAACTCAGTCCAACGTTCTATAGAGGCAGAGAAACTTTAGCTTTCAAGAAGTAGCTGAACTATATATCTCAACAGCTGAGACAGCGTGATTGAACAGAAACTGGCAACTGTAGCACAACAGCAACTATTGACCTTATTCTAATTAAAATGCTGCCAACATATTATCTATACTCGCTATTATTTTCTCCTGTGCATATCATGCTGTACTTAACAAAGAAATACCCTGCCATTTTATTGAACACCATTCTAGTTTCAAACTGCTCTAAAATAGGCTCAGAGTAAACAGTTTGCTACGTTTTTTTATATTTATATAAAATATGCAAAATGTATTCTGTTTTCCAAGTGTACATATGGCATTTACATGCTAATATTACTGAAGAAATAGAATAAGACTATATATATAATCCACCTGCTTCAAACAAATTATGCCATAGAAGTTACACATTGAAACTGAACTGCACATGCAATTATAACTTTAGACTAATGGCAGGTTATTAAAACACCTCCATTAGCTTGTGCAATTCACTGAAATCTATCTATAAATACGCAAGCTAGAAAATGGGTAGAAGTATTTCAGGCTGCAACCAACTGCAAATCCACAAGCGCCCTAAAATTGTACACCTCTGTCTTCATACTATTTCTTCAAAATCAGTTCAAATTCGATTCTTGAATATGTCATATAACGGGGGGGGGCAACCCCCAGGTCTCGGACCATTACCACTCTGTGTCCTGTTAGAATCCGGGCTGCGCAAACGGCAGGCGAGCAAACGAAGCTTATCTGCACATGCACAGGATATAGGTTGCACATGAAACCACCCCCATATCCCACCCCCGCTCCGTGGAGAAATTGTCTTCCACAAAACCCAACTCAAAGATAAGTATAGGAAGTACAAGAAAGCCACCATTTAAAACAAAAATTAATAGAATGCCCCAAAAGAAGTTTTCCCAAACTGCATTAAAATGATGAGATATTAGGTGGCAGATGTTAGAATGTAACTTCAGAATTGATGGAAAGAATAAAAAGGGGATAATTTTTGAAAGTGTTCTTTGATTAAATAAATAATGTATGTTCTACACTTCAACAATCATAAGGACGAAAAGAGGGATCAAAAATAAGAAATGACTAGGATCTATAGAATGGAAAATTAGAATTATGTATGTAACTATAACAGTGAACATGTATAAGACAAGATCGAAGTAATATGAATGGAAATAAGATGTCTCGATATTTATTTAATACTGAATAGACTAAATGTAAGTAAGCAAGGTGGTTACTTAACTTTATATTTTAGTATGTATGGCAAAGACACTGCCAGGATGGTTATACTGTGTCCAATGTTTTATTGTGTGTTAATAAAAAAACTTTTAAAAGAAAACAATCATAAGGACTATCTATAGGCAATTATTAAATTTTCATTCATAAGAGAACTCCAAGAACATTGCATCTGTAGATAAATTAGCCTGCCTGCTGAAGTAAGAGAAACAATGGATTATTAACATTTATTGAAACACAAGTTATGATGGCATCATCCTTTGTTCACTCTGGGAAGCCATTTGGTGGTTCTCTATCCTAGCAAAAGATGTCATGTAACCAATAAATGAGTTTATAAATAGGGAGTGAAAAACGCTTACTGCTTTAAGAGTTTTGAAGATAAAGTCTACATATGAAGTTTACTTTTTAAGTATTGAAAAAATATACAATTTACATTATGAAATAAAATAAAAGCATCTTACCTTGAAGCATCAAAGCTGTCATATGATCCAACAGTATAATGTCTAAACAATTTCTTTGTTCTATCTGCTCGAGTTTCTGTTCAAAATGAAGATAGATTATTCTTATTAAACATATTCTATGTCCAGAAAGATAATCAAATGCTCTTTTAAATTAAACTGAAATGTGTCAATAATTACTATAAATAATCAGAACTTAGTTTCAATATTTACTGATATTTAGGACATAATTTCTTATTTACAGCACATATGTACAAAATATACAATATGAATTTAAGAAGTAGATCAGGCATGCAGAACCTCTGGGCTATGGGCTAATTGCCCCATGAAAACTACATATTTATCCCACAAAGAGTACAAATAGTCATTGTTCTCTTTTTCAAACTCTATATTGTTCATGTATGTGCATGTGCCCAGACCCACCATGCGGCCCCCACGCATGCATGCATGTAAGTGCCAATACACAATGTAGCTCACTCACTTTATCACAAATTTATTGTACATTCATATATCATATTGTTTTAATAGAATAACAGAGTTGGGAGAGAAATTGGAAGTCTTCTAGTCAGTAATGGCTAACCTTTTCCAAACTGAGTGCCCAAAGCATGCATGTTTGCCCAAACCCCCAAAATGCAATATGCTCACCACTTCCGTGCATGTGCCCAGACCCACCATGTGGCCCCCACACATGCATGCGATTCCGCATGCCCATGCACCCTCCCACATATGCCTCACACCCCCTGCATGCTCATGTATACCCCTGCATGCACCCCACCCACATGTACCCCACCCCACGCATGCGCAGAAGAGAATCAAAGAGCAGCTGGCTGGTGGGAGGTGCACACGCATTCACGGTGGAGCTGAGTGGGGCAACAGTTCACGTGCCCACAGAGAGGGCACTGTGTGCCACCTCTGGCATGCATGCCATAGGTTTGCCATCATGGTTCTAGTCCAACCCCCTGCTCAATCAGGAAAATCCTATACCATTTCAAATAAATGGTTGTCCAATCTCTTTTTTAAAATCTCCAGGATTGGAGCAACCATAAAGATTTCCAGAGCAGTATTTAATATAATTTCTGAAAATATGTTAAAATTAAGTATTACCAAATGCTTAATTTTAATCTTACTTTAGAAAGAACCATATAACTTTGCTAACTTCTCAAACTATCTCGGTAATTTTTTAAAAGCTTGAATTGTAAGTTTGGCCCATAACAGATACAACACTGTTAAAGCTTTAGCTGTATTCTATATATTGGCGATTTATCTAGCAATAACATTTCAATATATACTATCAACTCTGTCAGTGTTTGGGTTGAACAGGCTGCTTGTAGGCTTATTTGCAAAAATGTGCTCAATGAAAAAAACCACAGAAGATCCAAGGAAAACCTCCAACTTTTTAAAATAATTTTTGCCTGCTTCCAAATATATTTTTAATCCAAATTCTGGACACTCTTTATGACCCATAGTGTCATAAATTTAAGACACTAAATTAAAGACGTACGGTAATGCTTCTTGTCTCTACATGTTCAAGGAAGGATACATTTTATGATTCATTAAAGCAGTTGATGCGCATTTATAAATCACAAGCATATAATAGAGATGCATCATCATCACAATAATCATTAGCTGAAATGTAATATCACACAAATGAGAGAAACTGAATAAGGAATAAGGTTGTAAAGATATTTTGTGGGAATTAAAGTACATAAAGTCCAGGCATTAAAGACTTGTAAAAAAGTCTGAACTCAAATACATATATTAATTTAGGGCATTTTAAAGATCAATATACAATTGAGACTAGAGACATTTTTGTTGGGGCTGATGAAAAAAACAATTTGAAAAACTGCATGGAACTCTATTCTTATACATAACGACAGCAAGATTTTTATATTGTGGAAATATGCAATAATACCCACAATGGAACAATGATTGTTAAAGTTGATGGAGTTGGCTGAGAACGAAATTGACAACCTTGATTAAAGACATTGATTAATTTTAATGCTAACTGGAAACCCTTTCGGACTTTTTCTGTGAAACAGAAAAAAAATGAAATTTTATATATATGTAAATTTGATGATTGATAATACTAAGAAACTATTTAAAACGGAAGTTAGGCTGTTACTGTAAAGAGTTTAAGGTAAGTTTCATTTATAAGTCATTCCTTTTTTTGTATTTCTATTCTGCTCTCTATTTTTCTCTTCTCTTTCTTGATTACTAGTTTTTTTAATTATAAAATTTAATAAATGTATTTTAAAAAATGTAGATATTTAGAATCAGTTGAAATAAGACATTCTATAAAGATGCCACCATGTGTAGCAGTGGTGGGATTCAATTTTTTTTTACTACCAGTTCTGTTGGTGCGGCTCGCTGGGCGTTTTAGGGGAAGGATACTGTAAAATCTCCATTTCCTCCCTCCTCCAGGGGAAGGTTACTGCAAAATCCCCATTCCCTCCTGATCAGCTACGACTCAGGAGGCAGAGAATAGATGGGTGGTATTTACTAGTTCTCTGAACTATTCAAAATTTCTGCTACCAGTTCTCCAGAACTGATCAGAACTTTCTGAATACCACCTCTGATATGTAGGTTCCGTCATTGTGAGTAAGAGAGAAAATGCCTAATGCAGGCTTTGGAATGGGGGGAGGGAGGGGGACGAGTTCTTGAAGAAAGTATTTGCCAAGGTAATTCTGAATTGATTGTAGTGGAGTTTGCCATGAGTTGTTATAATGCAAGGAAAACATTGTCTAATTTTTCAGGTGAATATTAAAAAAAAACAGCATATTCACTCTGACAGTGCCTGTAAACTCCAAAATTATAGATTCTTTAGAAAAGTCAGCTGTAGGGACAAATTGGTTTCTATAGGTATGTTCTCAGAGTTCTATTATTGTACTGAAAGTGGGTGGGAGGAAACAAAAAATATGAAAGTGACAAGCTTTATACCATGTCAGCTATCCAAAAGTTTGCAAAGCAAAACTGTATTGCAATAATTTAAACATCTAAGTGCGTTTTCAGGAAATATAAATTACTGGGAGAAGCAAGATAATCCAAAGGGCAAGGTAATAATATATATTTGTTAGGATCATTATAGAGTGGGAGGTTTTTTTTATTGAATGGAGAGAAAAATATATAGTCTCTCCCTAGTAAAAAGAGGACGCAATGAGAAAAGGTGCATAAATTTACTTACGGTATATCCCATATACTAATCCATGAATAGTTACCAGTTTTTGGCCTGAGGCCTTAAAAGAGACAGAAGAACTAAGCACATCTTTAAAAAACAAATACAAATACAGAAATATCACACATTTTATTAAGTGAATGTAATCCTGTCCACCAGGATGTAAATCAGATAAATAATAATAGCTTCTCTCTTAACAGGCTGTAAAAAGAACACTATTTAATACTGCAACCTAATGACAGGCCTTTTATCATGTCAGGTAGTGATTATAGAAGTTGGAGTTCAACCCATTTGGAAAGCTGGAATGTTCTTATTAAAACAATCTACAACCAAGACTGAGATTCACTTTTCTTCAGTATACCTTCCCCCTTTCTTAGCAGCAATTTGGACCTTTTTTAAACAACGGTAAGATTCAGAACATAATGCTTCATGCAGAGGATCACAACTGAGTGTCTGTGAAGGGTTCACAACATTTTTAAAAAAAAGCTCATTTCTTGTTAATCACACATTGAGGCCAGTCAATTAACAATTCCAGGACAATGGTATTTGTAGAAAATCAGCATCAAAAATAGTCAAATCTGTATAATTTTATTGAAACATTTAAGAAAACAGGAACACTTCGGGTTGTTTGCTTTTTTGTTTCTACTCTTTAAGCTGTAGTTTATTTTAGCAGCTATATACTCGTCACCAAGGAAACTGTTGTGGGCTATGTTTGATTAGCTATGTTGCCAGACTTATAGGCAAAATTTAGTGGTTTGCAAATATTGAACCTATAAATTACAAAAGTATAACTACAAAATCAATAGTTGTTGGTCTTATATCATGATCTTTATTATTATTTTTAGGTCCATGGGTGTGGTAAATATGGGGGGGGGAGGGTGAACAGGACAAATTCAGGGAGTAATTATATTATAAACAAATTGTATACAGATAGAACTATATGAATATATGTATGTGTGTGCACAAATATGCACACAAACATCCAATTGTGAGAGTAACATTTGTTAAGAACATAGAAAAACTAATTAAAATAATTAATTAACAACCCACAACAGATGGACAAGGTCTAGAATACCAATCTGTAATGGAGATATGGGAATTGTTAGTTAATTTTAATTGTTCTTTCTATGTAAAACATTTGTCAATGTTTTCCAGGCATGCATTTTTGTTCCATATTTGTGTGTGTGTGTGTGTACACACATACACACACACACACACGAAATCATTCATATTATATGTATGTGTGTATATATACTATACAGACAGACAGACAGATAGAATAGCTTGATATAGAGTGGCTGTAAAAAGGTTTCATCATGTTTTTTTACATATAATTTTTATGTTGATATCAGGTATAGATCAAATGTGATATTCATATATTGATTTACTATGTTAAAACCTGTGACATGGTTTGTGCTATGAAATGCTGACTTGTTATTTCAAAATATACATGGTTCATATATGAACAAATCCATCTATTCTCTCTATATATATGTATCACCAAACAAAGGAAGGCATGCTGGAACCAAACATGCATACCAAATAAATTTGCAAGCTGTGATTGGTAGAACCAATTCTCTCTACCACAAGTAGTCACTTGTCATTTGGGGCAGATATGGCAGACGCATGAGATGAAGAGAAAGAAGGAAAGATCATATTGTTCACTATAAGTCAGAATTTTTAATATTGGTACATTCGAGAGCTATGTATGCTTCAAAACATGTTCAGAAGCAACGCTTCCAAAAACACAAGAGTACAATTGTAGAGTTTAAAACATGTGTCTTTTTCCCGATCTCTACATTTGCCTGAAAACCAATGTGTTTTTGTTTTGTTTTTGAGAGGTCCTGCACTCATTGTCCAGAACATTCTAAACTACCTTTTTAAGAACCACATTATATACTCTCTCTTGTAAATATTATGGCAAGAGGACCGAGAAGTGACTTTCTTTAAAAAGCACCTATTGCTCTTTGTATTTTTAACCTGAAATTCAACTTGATAAATATCAGTATGCAGTTTGATATAGACACGTGATTTGGGATATTTATAGAGAAAAGTTTTGCTGATTTGTAGAAAATTTGCCCTTCTGTAAAAGTAGTTACTTAAAGTAACTGATAACATCAACATTAATTGTATTTTCCTGTAATCTCTATATTAAAACTCTGAAGCAAAAAAAAATAAAGTCCATGTTAATATTGTAAATAACTATTATTTTACTATCATCTATCCTTTAATTTTATATTCAATATACCCAATGATATGCGAATATGACACTGGTATTGATATTCAAAAGAATAATGCCCTCTGTTGGATATTAAAATGAATGAAGCTTATAAATTCAAAATATACATGTTTTACATATTCATATCATGGTCACTTAGATAAGTAACCAACTGATGCTTACATACTATCTTCAACATAATTATGTTTCAAACTGAATGTTTTAATTAATGTATTTATTATGCTATTAATTTATTATTTATTAATTAATTAATTTCAAGTGAGATGCCAGCATTTACTTTAAGCTTTTTAAGCATTGCAAAATGGCATAGTGTGAGCAAGGGCAATAATTAAAATATCAAAGGAAAACAGACTATGGATTAGACTTCTTTATTCAAAGCTATTATTATACTCACATTTCTCACTGTTAAAGTTTGTAACAATTACAACCATCTAATTAGGATATCAGGAACTGAAATACTGAAATTCTAACATAGCTCTCAAACTTTTACATCATCGGAATCCTAGACTTCAAGTTCATAATCCCCACTAAATTGAAGTCAAATATTAATTTAGAGTACTTTCAAACTATAATGAAATTAATTATTACACTTCACTGACTGTACTTAATTAATCTCCTAAAATGAATTTCTGGTTGGCCTCTTATCACTTCTAATGTCCTAAATTGATTTATTGCGCATGTACCAATAACTATTGCACAGGCAGCTGTTGCCTCTTCTCAACTATTCTCAAACCAAATAAAGATTCCAAATCTACAAATTGCTAAGTGCAAGAGCAAAGAGTAATGCAAAGTGACAATCAAACACTTCCAATCTTCAGTTTCTGGGGCAATATAGGAAGCTAGTGCTTGGAGGAAGAGATGAAAAGACTACCTGAACTTTATAAACTTCAATAGTACCTACTGCAAAATTTAAAATAAAATGGTGAGTTAGTGAGTCAAAGCAAGAAGGAAAAATAGAAGAATAATAAACTTTCAATAATTAAATATTTAATGAATATTTCAAATAGATCTTTTAACTAGTACAACCCAGAGTACATAAGTACACAATTTTAATTAGAATCCAACTAAATAGATATCCTAGTTTTAAAAGTTTTAAAAGGGCTGCATAACTATGGTTACCTCCTCAACATCAATCATTCACTGAATTTAAACTTAATGCTAATCTATAGATAATCTGACCTATACCTCTTTAGAAAGGGGTTCAGCATATTTATAAATTAATAGAAGTATTATTGAGTTTATCCCTAGGTGAGTGTTTATAAAGCTGAAACATTATTTTTCCAATACTTTAAAGTATATTTTGGATACCTTGCAAAAGATTTAAACTTCTGCTTCAGTATCTATTTCCAAAAATCTCTGCTGTCTAAAAAAAATACTGTTAATAAAATACTACTACTAATAAAATAGAGAAAGACACAATTCATGGGAAAATTAAGAACAACTGAAAAGCATTTAGAAATAATAACCAGCAAGTTTACCTGATAAATCTAACAGAAATAAAACAAAAGAAAAATGAATAATTATATTCATTCATTAATGGGTATGGACTACATCCTCATTCAAAATTATAATATCAAAGGTATTTATAAGCAATGTACTGAAACTGAGAAGAGGATAAGAATCAAGTGCATGAAAATATAAGAAGGCAAATTCAGGCTGAGTTTTAGAAAGACTTTCCTAATTTTTAAGAACGACCATAAGCATCGGAACGAACTGTCTGTTACACTGATAGACTCCCTTTTGTTGGAGTTTTCAAACTGGGACTAGATAGCCACCTGTTCCTAATGGGCTAATGGGTTCTTGCACTGAGCAGGGGAGTTAGAGTAGATCTTCAAACACATATATTCTCTGATTATATTGAAATGATTAGCAATCTCCTGCAAAACTGAGCATAAACATGAAGAAGTCCTCCATTTTAAGCAAGTAAACATATCCTGACAGCAAAGAAATTCACCCACTTCCTATTTTCTACAATAGTATTTTATGCTGGAAGTGATTAAACCAATCACATACATCAGTATTTTGAGAACTCTAATGAGTGAGTTTTCCCAATAGAGATGTATCTTGGAAGAAAATTATCATTTAATAATTTAAACACAAGCAGAAGAGGATAGGACACAAAAGTAGTCTTACAATTTGTTTTCAAAGCAACTCTCACCATTAGCCACTGTTATTCATACTGACAACATTACACACACGCAGGTATACACACAGTCAGAAGTTTTCAAAGTTACACAATACCTCCAAAATGAACTTTCTTCTTGAATCTTGGATTTTCAGTCATAATTTCTAACTTGGATGTAACCATCTCAGATGCATTTGTTGTATATTTCCACCATCACAAACACAAAAAACATAGTCCCCAGTTTTCAAATTGAGCTGTTTCTCATTACTATTGTGAAATTTCTTTCAATAAGAAGCAAAAAGAAAAAAAGAAAAAGAGAAACAGCCATTCAAATCTTTAAATCCATTATATTGAAGGGTTGTGAGAAGAACTTTTCGAGATCAGGACATCAGTGTAAATCAAGAAATCAGTTATTATATGCAAGTTAAAGGTTCAGTAATAGAGTCGGTATCCTTCCATTTCACACTGTACCATCACATTTCCCTGAGTCTTTTAGTAAAGGTTTCCATGGAAATGCATCAGTCACTAAAGTAAGTAAGTGCGGGTGAAGGACGCCTGAAAACCTAGAGCAGTTACGCATGCCATTAGAGAGGAAAAAGAATGATTCAACCCAGCTGTACTGTGTTACTAATAGCTATCGTTTCTACATTTTAGTGTTCAACATTAAACAAAATCTGCTCTACTAGCAATGAAAACCCACTCTGCTTGCCCTGTCTCTAACACGCCCATAATAAAAATAACCTTGATGAGTGCATACTAGAAGTTAAAGCATTTCAAATGCAAATTCTCTCTCCTCCCACAAATGCCAAGCATGCTTGGTTTGCCATGGCTTTAATACTGTATGTTAATTTCCTCTTTTAAAGCATGACTATATTGTCTGTCCACCAGTACTGTAGGACAAGAAAAGTATTGGTTTCTTTGATTGATGTTAAAGAGAACTAAACCCTGAAATTAAGCATAAAATCTTAAGACCTAAAATTAACTAGTTCAGAATAATCACTTGTGACTGTATATCAGGTGACATATTATTTATGGATTATTGCCAATCAAACGTTATTTCAAAGGTCTGACTAGCAGCTATCTATTGTTTTAAAACTAGAGTAAGTACAAGAGATCAAATCCAGATTGGAAGTGTGGTGTGTGGGATGGGAAGCTTGTAATTCTTTCCCTTTCTGCTAAAATCCTCATCTAAATAGCTTTCTGTTCCAGATTTTTTTGTTTTACAGAAACACTGAGCAATAATTCAGGTCATGTCAGACTGCTTGAAGAAAACAAAAGAACCAATTATAACATTTTTTCTGAAGTTTATACAGGTAGTTTGTTTAATGGCTGTTTAAATTTACAATGGCATAATGAGCAGTTCTCACACTTATGACCATTGCAGTATACCCTATAGTCACATGATCGAAGTTTGAATGCTTGGCAACCAGCATGTATTTATGATGGTTGCAGCTTCCCAGGGTTTGCCATCTGCAACATTCCTAGGGAGCTTTTCACAAGCAAGTCAATGGGGGAGGGTAACTCAATTTGCTTAACGTTCACATGATTCACTTAACAACTGTAGTGATTCACTTAACAATCATGGCAAAAGGTTGTGACTTATTTACCAATTACCTTGCTTAGCAGTGGGATTTTTGGACTCAATTGTGGTTGTATGTCAAGGATTAGCTGTCAAGGATTTCAAAAAGTATCAATTGCATACCTACTCACGTAAAGCCCACTATAATAAAAAAAGAAACTCAACCTTTATAAACTCTTAAAGTGTTCTTCTTCTGAGGCCTTAAAAACAGCTGAGTCAGATCTGAATTATATTTAATAAGAGAATACATGATATTTGATCAAAACAGATTTCCTCAGTCAATACAGAAGGTATGTTTTCATTATGATATGGGTAATATTTGTCAATAAATGTCAAGATTTTAATAGCAGACATGGCACTAGAGAATTAACATATGCTAAAATGCTTTAAAAGAAACCAGCGTAATGTTCGTGGCCAAAATGAAAAGCAATAATTTTCATCAATTCTTTCCAGGGAGTATTTTATCTGTGCAGTGTAATTGGTAGAAACATAAATCACTATGGAATTAAGAGTGAGGTCAGCTAAATCTGAGAAGAGTGGCACTTTACAGATCAGCAAATCTGTCTATATAAGAGACTACATGTAATCCTCAATTTACAACCATTTTTAAAACAATAGTTCAAAGTTATGATGGTCTTGGCAAAGGTTGCTTACTGATTGGTAGATTTCAAATCAATACTATTCTATATGACAGACAACTGTTATAACCTGTTCCAAATTACAGAGTGACAAAGCAGCAATTTCAAAAGGGAATATTCCAGCCATTGTGTAGGAGGTCAAGTAACAGTAAGCCATACAGACAACAAATAATGAGTTGGCGCGAATGGACAACACAACTTTAGGCAGAGGTCACAGAAGTAAGTAGGACACAATGTCATCAGTTCCTGCCCTCCAAGATGTTCTCACATAAGTCAACCTGGCCTTTAGACCAGTGCCTTTAGACCAGTGGTGAAATTCAATTTTTTTATACAAGGGAGACAAATGAGAAGTAACGTAAGACAAATTGTTAATATACTGGAATATTTGGGAAAGAATAACCAAATCCCTGCTGCGCTTATATTTCTAGATGCCGAGAAAGCCTTTGATCGAGTGAATTGACAATTTTTATTGAAAATAATGCAAATAGGAGAACACTTTTTACAATCAATTAAAGCAATATATGAGGAACAAACAGCCCAAATAATAGTCAATGGAAGCTTAACAGATTCTTTTAAAATCGAGAAAGGTACAAGGCAGGGTTGTCCCCTATCCCCATTACTGTTTATTGTAACTCTGGAATTATTGTTGAATAAAATTCAGGGATCAGATGACTTGCAGGGGATCAAGATTAGGCATCAAGAATATAGAATACGTGCTTTTGCGGATGATTTGATTATAACATTAACTCAACCACAGGAATCTAGCAAGGTTTTAATGAATATGATTAATCAATATGGCCAAGTGTCCGGATTCAAAATAAATTTAGGGAAAACAAAGATGCTAGTTAAAAATATGAACACTAAACAAAGGGAAGAATTAGAAGGAATGACAGGATGTGAAATAGTTAATAAGGTTAAATATCTAGGAGTCTATATCTCAACCTCATGAAGCAGTAGTTTTATCAGTAATCAGTGATTGGATTAACTCAACAGATGATAGAATACTTAATATCGAAGGGCATGATTTGGTATATGGTTGGCATGCTTACTTGTTATATGATAAAAAGGTGGATAAGAACTTTAAAAGTCATATTTTAAGGAATGCTCTACTGCGGGTCTGGAAAAAATATCAATACAAACTAAATGATAATATACCATGTGGGCAATTCCTAGACACGCAATAGAAAACATAAATATAGTACAAAAACAGGATGTAATTACATACAGACAGCTTCTCACCTTAGAAAGAGGTGTATTACAATTAAAACCCTTGAATGCACTAAAAGAGGAAAATGCAATTCAAACATGGTTTCAGTATGGGCAGGTAAATATTTGTAAAAGTTTTTTTCCCAAAATTTTCAATAAAAAAAAAAGAAATTCAATTTTTTTTACCACCGGTTCTGTGGGCGTGGCTTTGTGGGAGTGGCAGGGGAAGGTTACTGCAAAATCTCCATTCCCAAACCACTACTGGAGCCAGCCAGAGGTGTTATTTGTTGGTTCTCTGAACTACTCAAAATTTCCACTACTGGTTCTCCAGAACTTGTCAGTACCTGCTGAATTTCCCCCCTGCTTTAGACTCTTCCAAAACTGTTTCTGAAAGTAATTTGAGTGTTTCAGAAGCTGCTGATAGGTCAGGTCCAACAGATGTTTTAACTGAATATACTGCCATTCGGTAGTTAAGTCAAACCAATTTTTTTTAGCAATGCATCAACTATTTTCAAGAAATACTAAGCAATAGGTTTATCTTGAATATTAATACCACCTTATGTCTCTTTTAAAAACCTGCAATTTTAAAATTAGGATTATCCCAAAGTATAATTTTTTCATGTGATCTGGGCCATCCTCAAATATTTGAAGGTATCTTGTATCCATTAACACTGTGAAAAAAATCACTAACTTTTGCCTTAAATAAGAGCAAAATCTTTAAAAGATATCAGATAAATGATATGTTATTATTCTACTGTGCCAAAAGGAGTCAGAAGTCAGTGCTTTTCTTAAGTTTTATCCTGCTTTATCTTACACTTTTTACTCTTTCTTTTTTCCTCCTCTCTTTTTCATTTTTCCTTTTTTATTTTTGCATTTTATATTTTGATAAACTAATAAAATATAAAATGGACTTATTCCTGTTTACTGAATAACTTGTTAATTTAGCAGACTCTTGTCCAAAAGATTAGAAAAAGAAAATTGTTAATTAACAATAAAACCCAAAATATTTTTATATGTAATAATTTTTGTTCCAGCTACTTGTTCATAAAAGGAATTACCATATTTTTTGGAGTATAAGACGCACCAAGGTTTTGAAGAGGCAAATTTTTAAAAAAGTAGGTAAGTAGACAGAGGGATAGAGAGGGAGAGAGAGAAAGAAAGAGAAATAGGTAGGTAGGTAGGTAGGTAGGTAGGTAGGTAGGTAGGTAGACAAAGGGATAGAGAGAGAGAGAAATAGAGATAGATAGATAGATAGATAGATAGATAGATAGATAGATAGATAGATAGATAGATACATACATACATACATACATACATACATACATACATACAGTAAGTAGGGAAAGAAAGTGTGGAGGTAGGTAGATAGAGGGATAGAGAGAGAGAAATACAAAGAGAGAGAGAGAGAGAAATACAGTAGATAGGTAGGGAGAGAGAGAGAGTAGGTAGATATGTAGGTAGATAAAGGGATAGAGAGAGAAAAAATACAGTAGATAGGTAGGGAGGGAGAGAGAGTAAGTAAGTAGGTAGGTAGTGAGATGGAGAGAGAGAGAGAAATACAGTAGGAAGTTAGGGAGAGAGTGTGTGTAGCTAGGTAGATAGGTAGGTAAGAGGATAGAGAGAGAGAAATAGAAAAAGAGAGAGAGGGGAATACAGAGAAAGAGTAGGTAGGTAGGTAGGTAGGTAGGTAGGTAGGTAGGTAGGTAGGTAGGTAGGTAGGTAGACGGAGGGATAGAGAGAGAAATACAGTAGGTAGGGAGGGAGAAAGCGAAAAGGTAGGTAGGTAGATGTTTCTAGGTGTATTTATCCTTGTGCTGGAGAAGGAAATCGCTGACCTTAAGACTTTGTTTCTGTTGGCACAACACTTGATCAATGTAATTTTCATCAGTTAAAGAGCTTTCCAAAAGGAAAAAAAAGTTTTTGCACTCTGCAAACCTCCGAAAAACGGCCCATTTTTCACAAAAACGGGCCTAGTTTTTTTCAAATAAAAGGCATGCATAGCCTTATGGAGGCTTATAGAGTGCTGCTGGGGGGCAAAAAACAGCCAATTGTTTCTCATTTCTGCCCTCCCCAGCCCCCAGGAGCTCTCTGAAAGCCTTCATAAGGCTATGCACGGCCATTTTGGTGAAGGGGTGGGGCTTCAGGAGGCAAAAGAAAATGCTGTATTCGATGTATAAGATGCACCCACATTTTCAGCTTCTTTTTTGAGGAAAAAAGGTGTGTCTTATACTCCGAAAAATATGGTATGTGACTGCCGAATAAAACAACCCTATGGTTTCAAAACCAAAATTAAATATAAGCAAAGATAAAGAACCCTGATAACAATTCATGCAAAATATCTTAATTAATGAAGAAATGTTTTTTGGAAATAATTAGGAGAGGAATTAATATATTACATTCTAATCCATCTAACAAAAGCAGAAAACAAACCATTATTATACAAAAAAAAAAACCTGTTCAACAATTTAACCCACACCCTATTGTCAATTCAAGTTTTTCTATTTATACTTCTAAAATATCAATTAACATTCTAAAGCTTCTAAAGTTACTAGAGCTTCTCTTATTTTGTTAATCATATGTATTATTATTAATTTTATTGTCTGATGACTACCAAAAACTAATATATAAGCTAATATATGTAATACAATTAAATGCCTGAACCTTTTCATGATTAATAGGAAAACCTGTAAAGATATCATGTCAGGACAGTGAAATTTTCTTTTGGTTCTTCACTTTTCAAAGCTACATGGTTCTCATCTGGTCAGAATACTGAATAAAAATATTTCATTAGAAGCCTGTTATACATTTGTACCACCTAAAACCCATACACCTTAATCATCTTGTTAGATAGCATCCAGTCATAATATAACAACCATGTTTAACATATTGTTAAATTGTTCCACCTTGTAACATAATATAATCTTGATATCATTTCATTATTCACTGCTTCCAACATAATCATATATGCGTTTTTTTCATACTATTAAAACATCCACATTAAAACGAATCAGAACAAGTAGAGCATGACACATTATCAAGAAGCCTTTATTAGCCTGAATTAAAAGGAAAAACTATAATCACAGCTGAACTCAAACTGAATATAAGCAAAATTTTGAATCTTTCCTTTTGAGAATTGCCTCAAGCTACATACAGATTTCATATAATGCAGATAAAAAATATCTAAGCTCAAGATAATTACAGAAATTAAGAAACTCATAGAAGTGGTTTTAAAACATTTCTCTATCATGAGGATCCTGAAACTGCAGGAGAGAAAAGGCAACAATAATATTACTCAACGAAGAAATAAAGGATACTTCACATGCAGAAATGAACTAGTTTAAATAGACCTTTCTGCTTCAAACAAGACTTCATTAGATAATAGCCTTTAATGGAATTCAAGTGCAGATTCTATGATTTCTTGAGGTCCGTCCAATGACCAATATCCTTTCATAAACATCAATCATGGTCCTGTTCAGCAAAGACTCTCTACAATATCAATTATAAGGATGCTTCAAGCAGTTTCTTTTATTTTTATTTTTAATAAACACAACAGTTAAAAAAAAAGCCATTCAGTTTACCTACTGCCCTGCTTATAAGATGCAGTAAAGCTGAAAACAGAAACATTTTAAGCAACAGCAAGATAGCCTTATAAAGTATCCAAAGGTCTTTTGAAAAAGGGATTTATTAGACACAAGGTCAATAGCAATCCAAACATAGTGTCAAATTAGGTTATGAGGGATCCCTTGAAGGATAAAGCAACAATGACTGTCTCAAATAATTCCCTTAGAATAATACAAGTAAGGACAGAAGCTAAAGAGGATGCTGTCTCATACTAGTGCATGCATCTTCCTGTTGTCATGCAACTCAACCATACACGAAGAGCTATAACATCAGAAACCATATAGGTGATGCAAAGGAGCCTGGGATGTGCCTCCAGGATCCTGCCATGGAGGGTTTTTTAAATTTTATTCTTAGACTGCAATTGTTAGCATTTGATTCTATTGCGTCTTGTCCAAGCATTACTCTTAAAATCCAAAGCTAATTAGCTGAAATGGGTAAAGAAGTATATTGAAATTGTGGCACAGCAGCATACACACTAGTCTTGCTCCAAATGGATGGAGTCCTCCTTTAAAAATACAACTTAGAAGTGCAAGGAAGGAAGCAGATGCAACTAGAGACAATAGAAATTAAGAAACTTTTTATAGTTATCAGTTTGTTTAACTCACACATTAGTGACACAATAAGACAATGGTAATGCCAGGAAGACATCTCAAGAGAAAGACCGTACTGTATTATTCTGGAGGAATGCTATTCTGATAGAAGCTTTGGAGAACAGCCTTGTCTTTTGGGTCTTCTGAAAGGCTGGCTGTGTTGGGGCCAAACTATTCTCAGAGGGAATGGTGGCTCAGATGGCAGGCACAGTGACAGAAAAGAAATGCCTTTTTGCTGCTTGGCTTTTTTCCTGCAAATGTTTCATTACAAAACTAGGTAACATCATTAGTCCTTTAACGTGTTGCTTTGACACTTGGTAATATTGGGAGGGTACAATGACTCAGTGGTTCAAGATGCTGAGCTTGTCAGCTGGAAAGCTGATCATGGAAGCATCTTTGGACAACAATGAGTTCCTTGGCTAAGAAATGGAGATGAGCACACTCCCACCCCCCAAGAGTAAGACCCAATTGGAGAGAGGAAATATTTACCTTTACCTTGGTAATGAAGCACTCACAAAAAGAAAAAACTAAATTCAGCAAACACCAAGATTCCAACACTAAGCAATCTGCCTTTTGTGATCTAAATCTCCATAGTTTTTTAAATGATGGTTTCTTTTTTAAAAAGTCTCAGTAGCCTGATAAATGCATAATATAAGCTGTAAATCAGGG